>NC_057809.1:99906074-99939228 GCF_018294505.1 Triticum aestivum
CCTGTTTTTTAGTTATAGAAATACTAGAAATATTATAGAAATGTTAGTTATATAGCATTGTTTGAAATGTTATAGGAATGTTAGTTATATAGAAATGTTAGAAATTTTAGTTATCAAAATTCAATCATTAAAAAAATGTTACTTTTTGCGGGCATATAGCTAGTATTTGTTCTCGACGATGCCCGGTCCGCATCCTCGCTGTCAACCCGTCCGCGACAACGTCCGGCTGACCCATGTCTGGGACTGGGCTCCGCCGGGCTGTCACTGGGAGGTGCTGCCTGGAGGGGCGCGCCGCTTGATGAGGAACCCGGCCCCAGGTCCCGTCGTCGACCCTGATCTCGTTTGGTGGCGTTCGCGTGGGCCAGTTTCGGTGCGGAAGGAGCCGGCCCCGCCGGAGGTGGTACGTCGCCGTGTCAGGGAGGAGGATGAGCACGTCCATCGCTACATGGTTGCGTTAGAGGGCGGCAGGTTCTCCAATACCTGACAGTTTTCTTCAGGGATCTCACTTCAGCTATGATCCTGTGAGGGTTCCTTCTCTTTGGGTGTCCACCGCCCGCGCCGCAGGAACCGCGAGTGTCCTAGATTTTTCTGTAGTGTTCGATCTTTATTAGCTACCTAGCCAGTGATGTACTCGATATATAATATTCGAGACAATGTATTCGAGATTATATATTATTCGAGACGATGTATTCGAGATTATATCTATTATTCGAGACGATGTATTCGAGATTATATCTATTATTCGAGACGATGTATTCGAGATTATATCTATTATTCGAGACGACGTATTCAAGATTATATTCGATGATGCTTATTATGTACTATGATTGATTCAGTTTTTCCTTATTAATTGATTGCATCCATGCATTGTAATTTGAATATATTTCTTTTGGATTAGTTAAACAAAACCTATGGCGGACAATACCGGCAGAGAGGGTGAAGAGGCCCTGTTCAATATCATACGCAATCCTCGCGGGCCAGATGATGATCAAAATGAAGAAGATTATGACGGCTCCAAATATCTAAACAACACCGGGGAGGGTGATATGATATTCGATCGCGACGACCGAATTGATGAAGTCGTGAACTATGAACATGACGAAGAAAATGTTGATCTTGAAACAACAAAGACTGGCGAGGTATATATATTTATATAAGCAGGCATCTGGTGATCATCACATGTTTTAAATGACTTGAAGATATATTAATGGATCGATCTTTCTTCTTTCAGCCATCCGGATCGAGCAAATCTTCAGGCAACAGGACGAAACGAGGCCCGAACAAAAAGTTGAAGGAGGGCGTAAAGTACAATATCGAGGCAATCAGACCTAATGGCGAACCATTCACGCCTAAGAAGATTGCAGACAAGTTCGTTCGTCGGTGCGGAGTTCTTGTGAAGGACCAACTCCCGATCTCCCTTCAAGAATGGAGCCATCAAAGCCACGTCCAGGAGTTACTTTTGTCGACGACAGACAAAAACATTTGCTTTGGGAAACGCTCATGGAACATTTCACCCTACCAGATCATTTCACAACTGCAGATGTGGAGAAAGTCAAGGACGCTACTCTTAGGAAGATGGCAGTTGCATTCAAGAACCACAAAATTCGTGAATGGGACAAGTACGTCAACGGAGGAAGGAAGACTCCAGTATTCGAGGGAACACTAGAGAATCAAAGTGCTCATTGGGACGATTTCGTGAAATTCAAGGATTCGAAATTATCTAAGGAACAGTCGAGAATAAACAAGGCCAATGCCGCAAAAAAGGATAAGTTCCATAAGCTGGGGCCAGGTGGCTATGCGGTGGGAATGCCTAAGTGGGATAAGTCTGAGAAAAAGATGCTGGATGCAGGTGTCACTCCAGAAACATTGAGCTGGCCCCCCAGGTGCAGGACTTGGTTCTATGCGCATGGGGGGGAGTTGGACCCGAAGACAGGCAAAGTTTCCAAGAAGGCATGTCTGGACGGAGCCGAAGATAATCTACTTGTTGCAATAGAAGAGGCTCAATCCGGGTTGTTCGAGCCCAACAGAGAGAACGACGAGCTTACGCGTGTCCTGGGAAATCCTGAACACCCGGGAAGAACACGAGGCATGGGCGCTATTCCGTGGTATGAGGGGTTTTCGGACTGGAACGCCGACTACAGAACCCGTGCGAGAAAGAAGATTGCGGAGGAGAAGAAGAGGAAGATGGAGGAGGAGCAGAGGAAGCTAGACTATGAACACCTTCAAGGCCTAGAATCAGCGCACGCGGACTTGGCAATCAAATTCCAGCGGCAGCAGGAGCAGATCGACTCACTTAGCCAACAAAGGGGGGTCTCATCAGCTAGCGGATGATCCACCAATGGATAGCACCATCCCATCCATGCCGAGAAGCAGCGTGGGTTCCGCCCCGGGCGACGCATTGCTGGATAGCTACCCAGTGGATGACATCATAGAGAACACTAACTGCGAGCTACACTTTAAAATGAAGAACATATCCATGAAGGTGGCGGACGCCCTTGCTTTTACAAATCCCCCCGAGGCAACCTTCCATTGCAACCCGATTCCAGCGGGCTATGCTCATGTCTTGGTTGATGAGGTGGTGGACCAATATTTGGGGCTAGAGCTTGACATTCCTGGAGGTGATGATGAGCACACACTAGGAGAGGCCAACCATCGTATCATCCTATGGAGAAAGGATTGCATCATCTTTCGAAGGCCACCGACACCGCGTCATCCGACTCCTCGTCGCAGTCCGCCACCGAGTCAGCAGACTCCCGCTCCTCCAAGTCCACCAACGTGTCAGGCCACTCCTCCTCCAAGTCCGGCACAGCTTCAGGCCACTCCTCCTCCAAGTCCGGCAAAGCGTCAGGCCACTCCTCCTCCAAGTCCGGCACAGCTTCAGGCCACTCCTACTCCAAGTCCGGCACAACTTCAGGCCACTCCTCCTCCTCCTCCAACTCAGCCACGTCAGCCGTCTTCACCGCCTCAGCAATCACGGAAGAGAGCCGCCTCAGCTATGGTGCGTAGCGGTACAAGTCGAGGTAGTACTATAGGTACAGGCGGAGGCAAGCGATTTCAATATGGTCCAAGCCTCGCGCCTCTTCCGCAGAGGCTTTATGACAAGTCCGAGGAGGAAAACGTAGCCATATCGAAGGCCGAGGTGGAAGCCCATTTTGCACCAAAACCGCCACCGCCGCCAAGGAAGAAAGTGCCTGTGAAAAAGATTGACCACTTCATCGTATGGCTAGACCACCAGCTCCCAAGCCCGTTGACACAGACTATGAGCGCCACCTCAGGAAGTTAAATCGAGCACGTCTACAGAAAGAGGGGAGCTCGAGATCAAGCAAATCAGCTGGCAAAAAATGCGGTAAAACCATTCCCCAGCTGGGAGAACAGGCGGCGCAATCAATCCCCCCGCTTGTTGTGCCAACAACACATGAGAGTAGGCGCGCCCAATATTATTGTGGGCAAACCGTTAACGTTCCTGGGGTGGGCGATGTGGTAATAACCGAGGAGCATATTACGTAGGCTGAATCAATCGGGATCACTGTTGGACAACTCCTCGATATCGAGCCCATGTCTTCGACTAGAGAGGAGGAAATAAAACGGAAATATGCCCGGGGCCAACCTTTGGTCGAGCCAGAGGAGGTCAATAAGCTCCCAACGAGAATGTATGCATTGCATCAATGGTACATGGACATTACCAAGATTTCCAATCGAGAGTCCCTCATAGTGAATGTCAACAAGGAGCATTACTACCATAAGAAAGCTATGACGGTTGAGTATTTAGAACTTTTTCAGCTATACAATAAAGACGCACTCGACAAATCTATCGTCATTTGCTATTGTCTGTAAGTGATTTCTTTCTGTAATTTAAGTCTCAAGCTAGCTGATCATTTTGATCAATCATTACCTGTAATTATCCTCACTATATTCTTTTCTATGGTATTATGCAGGATGAAGATTTATGAAATGAAAAAAGGTGGACGCTATGGCATTGGGTTCGTTGACCCAAATACCATTAATGAATACACATGGAAAATAGATCCATATCACGCAAAATGTGTAGAGGAAAGCATACTACAGTTCTTCAAGGAACTCAAATACAATGAAGATATACTACTTCCTTACAACTTCCAGTGAGTCACACTGTCTTGTACTACAAATTCTGTTTTTCCCTACTAGCTATAGCTACATGTTTTTGCTTACATATGCCCGCTTAATTAAGATATGCAAACGTGTGTGCATGCAGATTTTACTGGATCTTGTTAATCATTAAAGTTGATGAAGGAACAGTTGAAGTACTAGACTCGCTACTTAAGAAAGCAAGTGACTACAACATCGCGAAGGGGATAGTCAACAGGTAATTTCAATCATTATTAACTATATCTCGGCTTATTTAATTAGTTTGTCATTTCCTGATAACAACTATTTAATAACCCATTTATTCATTTTCTTTGTCGGCGGGCAGGGCTTGGGCAAAGTTCATCAGGGTCACTCCAGGCCCATTGGAACAAAGTCTGAAATGGTATCGACCCAAGGTAAGTAATTAAGTAGTACTAGCTAGCTGCCATCTCTTTAATTATTATGCTTGATTAATTATTATCTAATCAAAATTCCATTCTCGTAAAGGCCCTAAGGCAGGCGCCGGAGAATGATCTATGTGCATACTACGTTTGCGAGAACATTCGCATGATGGCGTCCGAAAGGAGCAAATCTCAAAGACAGGAGTGGGTACGATATCGATTGTCAGAACACTATTCACAATTTTTACACCATTATCGATATCTAGTCACACAACTAATACACATGCATATTGATCTCCTTCTTAACAGTTCAAAGAGGTGCGAGACAAGCTCCTAGCACAGGACCGCATAGAAGCAATTCAAGAGGAAATAGCGGGATTTTTGCTCGACCAGGTCATAGATCCCAAAGGAGAATACTATTACCCGCTACCGCCCCATGAACCACTTCCAATTGTTATCGTGCTCCGAAGGCACCAATTAGCTAGGCTAATGCCACTGGCTCCGAAGGCACCAATTAGGAGAAATTGTACATATATATATATATATATATATATATATATATATATATATACACACACACACACACACATGTGTGTATATATGTGTGAATTAATTAATGGTGGTTGTGAGACATTCGATGATATATATATATATATTAGGATCGGTTCTAGTCGAAATTCTATTTATATATATGCATAATATGTACAATATGTAGTATCGTAAAATACTAGCAAACGAAAAAAAATTAAATGGAAAACACAAAATTAAATGAAAAAGAAATCATAAACCCAAAACCCCTCCAACATTTTAATACCGGTTGGTGACACCAACCGGTACTAAAGGGCTCCCTGCCCCCGAAGCTGGCTCGTGCCACGTGGTTGCCCTTTAGCACCGGTTCGTGCTGAACCGGTACTAAAGGGGGGGGCTTTAGTGCCTACATTTTAGCGCCGGTTACCAAACCGGCACTAAAGGGCCTTACGAACCGGTGTTATTGCCCGATTCTGCACTAGTGAGAGGGATAAACTCATGCAATATGATATAAACCCCATCTTGTTATCCTCGATGGCAACAATACAATACGTGCCTTGCTGCCCCTACTATCACTGGGAAAGGACACCGCAAGATTGAACCCAAAGCTAAGCACTTCTCCCATTGCAAGAAAGATCAATCTAGTAGGCCAAACCAAACTGATAATTCAAAGAGACTTGCAAAGATAACCAATTATACATAAAAGAATTCAGAGAAGATTCAAATATTGTTCATAGATAAACTTGATCATAAACCCACAATTCATCGGTCTCAACAAACACATCGCAAAAGAAGATTACATCGAATAGATCTCCACAAGAGAGGGGGAGAACTTTGTATTGAGATCCAAAAAGAGAGAAGAAGCCATCTAGCTAATAACTATGGACCCGTAGGTCTGAAGTAAACTACTCACACTTCATCGAAGAGGCGATGGTGTTGATGTAGAAGCCCTCCGTGATCGATGCCCCCTCCGGTGGAGCTTCGGAAAAGGCCCCAAGATGGGATCTCGTGGATACAGAAAGTTACGGCGGTGGAATTAGGGTTTTGGCTCCCTATCTGGTAGTTTTGGGGTACGTGGGTATATATAGGAGGAAGGAGTACGTCGGTGGAGCAACAGGGGGCCCACGAGGGTGGAAGGCGCGCCTGGGGGGTAGGCGCACCCTCCTACCTCGTGCCTTCCTCGTTGATTGCTTGACGTAGGGTCCAAGTCCTCTGGATCATGTTCGTTCCGAAAATCACGTTCCCGAAGGTTTCATTCGTTTGATATTCTTTTTCTGCGAAACCCTAAAATAGGCAAAAAAACAGCAATTCTGGGCTGGGCCTCCGGTTAATAGGTTAGTCCAAAAAATAATATAAAAGTGTATAATAAAGTCCAATAATGTCCAAAACAGAATATAATATAGCATGGAACAATCAAAAATTATAGATACGTTGGAGATGCATCATATTGCTGCAGACACGGTTGGTGTGATGGTCAGGATGGGGGAGAACACGTGCCTGAAGACTACTGTCAAGTTTGCTCGCGTCGTGGTGGAGGTGTTTGGACCTAAGTATCTCAGAGAACCAAATGCACAGGACACGGAGAAGTTGTTGGCTATTGAAGAGGCAAGGGGTTTTCCAGGAATGCTCGAATCAATTGATTGCATGCATTAGCAATGGAAGAACTGCCCCAAGGTCTGCGGGGAATGTATCAAGGTCACACCATAGAGGCCACCATCATACTAGAAGTGGTGGCATCACATGACTTATGAATTTGGCATGCTTTCTTTAGAATGTCGGGTTCTCACAGCGACATCAACGTGCTTCAATGATCTCTGGTGTTCAGGAGGCTTCGCAATGGGGAAAACACAGTCGTGCAACTACACCGTCAACGGTCGAGACTACAACATGGGGTACTATCTTGCTGATGGTATCTATCCTCAGTGGGTGGCGTTTGTGAAGACCATATCTGAGCCACATGGCAATAAACAAAGCCACTTTGTAACATTGTAGGAAGCGACTAGGAAGGATGTGGAGAGGACATTCGGTGTGCTTTAGGCTCATTGGGGAAATGTGCGGAGCATTGCAATGATGTGGGAATCAGAAACTTTGTGGCAGGTGATGACATATTGTGTTATTTTGCACAATATGATTGTCGAGGACGAGGGTGATGGTGTAGCCCAAACCCATGATTTCGGGCGGGAAAGCGTGTGCGAGAGGGGGTGGGTGGGCCACGGTTATCGGACGTGGGCGTGGCAGCGGTACGTACGCCCGCAACCCCCCCCCTCCCCTCAAATTTATTTTTGATTTGCAGGAAAAAGTGCTTCCAGACCGATACAGGACCGCGTTGGCTGGCAAAACACGTGTGGACCACGCGGTCCAGATGGTTGTAGGCGGTTTGAGGGTCTGCGTTGGAGATGCCCTCAGTATAGAAGAACGCATCCGGATGTATGGCATTAATAATCTTTCTTCTTTTCAGCTAAGATTGGGTGAATTCATCATGTGCAGTGTCATCAAGGTGCTCCGTCTATCGACACGACATCTCGACCAGTAGGAATATGCTAGTTGTTATTCAGCCGTGTGCAACTAGGGGCAGAATTGGGCCCTCGGCACCCAGCCCTAGACTTTTTTACACTTACCAACACAGATTAACTACTCGGCCTGGTGTTAGGCCCATCACAACCCAGTCACAAGACGGCCCGACCCCTTTCAAGCATCTAGAGCTCTCGACCAAGATTGTCTCGCACAGTCACACTCATATGCATGCTCCTATGCTCGCGTGGTCTCCCGACCTAGACCTTTTCCGGCCTAGTTGGTTCTAATTAGGCACGTGTTAAATAACCATGCTACTCGTGACTTGTCTACTTTTCACACTTGGACGAGGCATCCAAATAGCATATGGATCTATGTTTACTGTCATGCAACATAATACATTCTTTGCACAAAGGGCATGAGATTGTCTATCGTCACCGCATGTTACCCATCTAAATGTCGATGAGTGTCTATCCTATGGTAGATCAATTGAATAGTGACGCGCAATTTATTTGTTGTATTAACATATATGTCAAATGATTCCTATGTGAAGCACATGCATGCATAAACATAGTACATGTATAGAAAACAAATATATTGTACAAGTTCATATGTTTGGAAGAAAAATATTTATTTCTCTATCGCACAATAGCACAATCAGTATAGAAAAATGCATCCAGTTGTATTGTATTAATACTCTTCCGCATTTTCAACTAAGATACTGTGAATTTGCCGTCTGTAGTATCACCGATGTTGTCCGTCTATCGACATGACATCTCGTCAAATAGTGCAATGCCAGTTGTTGTCCAGCCGCGTGCCCAACCATGTGCAACCAGGGGCATAGATGGGCCTTGGGCACCCAGGCCCTAGAAGTTTTTTAATCTTACCTACACGGATTAAGTATTGGGCTCACAGTTAAGCCCAACATGGCCCATGCACAAGAAGCCATGATCCCTTTCAAGCGTCTTGAACTCCTGACTTATACTGCCTCGCACGGTTGCACCCATACACACACTCCTATGTTGGCGTCACCTCCCAATCTAGACCGCTTCTGACCTAGTTGGTTCTGATTCAGCCGACGTGTTAAACAAACATGCCACCGTGCCTTGTCTACTTTTCACAGTTGGAC
This sequence comes from Triticum aestivum, assembly GCF_018294505.1. Lineage (NCBI taxonomy): Eukaryota > Viridiplantae > Streptophyta > Magnoliopsida > Poales > Poaceae > Triticum > Triticum aestivum. The sequence goes on from NC_057809.1 coordinate 99,914,748, forward strand.
GTGGCATGCAAATAGTCACACGAAATATCAATATATTTATTGTCACATGAGATAATACTAATTCATGGTTTTGGTTAGGGCAAGGCTTAAAAACCATGCCACTCCGTGTGGTGACATGCAAACAACATATGGATCCATTTTATTGTCACACGAAACTAGAAAATTGTGTAACCTTCCACCTGCCCAATGGGTACAAGATTCTATATCGTCACCGTGTGTTACTCATCTAACTGTCGATGAGTGTCTATGATAGATCAACTAAATAGAAATAGGTTGATGTGTGATTTTTTTATTGTATCGGCATATATGTCGGTGATAGTCATATGCGAAGTGCATGTATACATAAACATAATACTTATCTTTCTCAGTACAATGGCAATACATGTATAAACAAAATCATCTAGTTATACCATACTAATGATTGGTCTTCTAATTTTTCAACTAAGAAACAATGTGAAATTCACTGTGTGTGACGTTATCGATGGTATCCATCTACCAACATGACGTCTCGACAAATATGGTGATGCCAATGGCTATCTAGTGCAAGCGGCGTACTCAACCTCGTGCCGTTGTCAATACGTAGAAAGCCTCGGCACGTTTCGTTCCACCGATTAGCTCATCTACGACAGTTTATACCTGTTCTTTTTTCTTTCCCTTTAAGACTCATACTATCCTCCCCGCAAAAAAAAAGACTCATACTATCCAAAAAATTATCGTGCGATTGTGACAGCACGTGTCTATTGTCAATTCGTCATCATGACATTTAGCTACTCCATATATAATCGCAGGCACGAAACACAATATGAGATAGCCGGAGGGTGTGTGCCCTAAAAGGCCACACTAATCAGCCTCCTCCATCATTGCGAAGCATAATCAAGTACTAATCTCACGGTGAACCAATGTTAAGAGCTATATATAGATGGGGACATGGCAATTGTCATGCATGGGGCCTCGTGGGAGGGAGCGCCGGTTAATCAAACCGATCAAGGGATTCGGCAGGATCGGACGGCCGCGGTGGGTGCGGGGCTCCCGCGCTAGCTGTTGTGCTGGCATCGTCGTCTTCCGACCTGTCGATGGATTGTGGATCGGACGTTGAAGATAATAACGACGTAGTGGTAGTAGTAGCGTCCGGTGAAATGCAACTTGTGCTACTGATGGTGCTCCGAGCTGAGTATATATATCTTTCATTTGTGGTTTGTCTTTCCTTTTCCATGGCTGCTGAAAATACTTTGCTGTGGACAGCGACGTGGAACATTGCTACTGTACGTACGTACTCCTACAAAGTCTAGCCTCACAAAAGATTAGGAGCAATATTACAAAGCAAGTGGTGGATGGATATCCACCGCGCTAGTGATCAAAGGTTAGGACCGCTAGTGCGTGGTCGATATTTTAGTAGCAAGTGGTGGGAGTATAAGAGGTAAATACATGACTGGTGCTTGAACTTGCCACGAATATGCATTTTGGTGTCTGAACTTGCAAAATACATTGAACTGGTTCCGTAACTTGACATGGACGTGCATATATGGTTTAAATCTTGTTTTTGTATGTCCATGACGCCGACGAGGCACTCCAGGATGTAAGGGACAAGGTGTGTGGCCTGTTTTTTTGTGCAGAAAACCCTCTAGAATAAAAAATCTTACAAAAAGGCCCTCAGAGAGAAACTGATAAATTGCAAAAAAAATCTATTAATCTATTAATAAATGAACTGGTCCAGGGTTTGAAACCAGCACGTGCCTAGCCAATCTACCCGTTCAAATTTAGTGTCAGGAAAGGAATCATACACTTTATAAACATAAAGCTGAACAACGTAAATTAAAAAAATTATTCCAGCAATATAGTGCCACTGCTTTGAACCTGCAACCAGGGGCTATATAGTGGCCGCACGTACTACTATAACCGACGATGTTGAATGGTAAAATGATTAATTTAGGTTTATAACATAATGAGCCCGTGTGGCTAGAATGGACCACAGTGTGGATCAAGTTTCAACGGGCTTGTTCTTTTTCATTTCATTTTTTCAGAAATAAGTTAATTATTATCACGTACAAACAATATACGTATATGTAAAACAAATTATGTTAAAACGTTCATATAATTTCATAGAATACCTACACAGTAATTTAATAGAAATACACATAATAAAATTATGAATTAGAATAAAATTTATAATTTTAATTTTTTTTGTAATTTTAGAAACATTCATATATTAAAAAAATCATATACTTTTAATTTTTCACCTTTTTAATAAACTATTTATGTAGTATATCGTTGTGTTCATCCTTTAACAAAGAAATGTGTTGTTTTAAAAAGTTTATATAGTATATAAGTTTGTGTGTGTTTCTAAAAAAACAAGCCTAGTGTGCCATCAGACTGTGGATCCCTACATGAATAATACCTGAATCATATAAACATTTTAGTCATTCATAAATATTTTCAATTTAATGAATATGTTTTAAAATAACACGTGAATTATTTTTCAAATGGCACGAAGATTTTTGCATTATTTTGAAATTATGTTTGTTATACAGTCATAAAGAGTACTTGTACTTTTGATATATGATAACTCATTGGTTGGAGTGGCATCCGTGCTTGGCCTACAAGCTTTGTTCTGATGTTCAAGTCACAGATTTGGTGTTGTTTTTGCTGGATTATTAAATTCTATTTATTTTGTTTGGCCAAATATTTATAATGGTTACGAATCATTAAATATTAGCAAATGTGAAGTCGTCAAGTGGCTAGCCGCGTGCACTTGACTGGTGCGTCGTTGGTTCAATCCAGCACACCAGTTTTAATTTTTATCTTATAGTTACACTCTCAATTTTTATTTTATAATTTGTCAGTTTCGTCGTGAGGACCTTTTTGGTAAGAAAATAATTCTAGGGGTTTTCCCACAAAAAACAGGCCACACACCCTTGTTAATGACAGTGGGCCCCGTGGCATGCTGGTGTGCCTTCTCAGCTTCGCGGACGTATACAAACGTTATTTGAACCGTATATGCATGTCCATGCCAAGTTATTAAACCAGTTTAATGTATTTTGCAAGTTCAGGCATTAAAATGTACATCCATGATAAGTTCAAGCACCACTGATGTGTTTACCTCGGAGTATAAAAAGAACTCACGGAAATATGTAAAGCAGGAGACTTACTTTAAAAAAATATTAGTGGTACGATCTCACATACACATCTCAGTTGCAGGGTGTAACTTGTACGTGCGCACATGTAGGTGTCTATAGAGCAATATTACAATGTGGCTACCTAGCTGATGCGCACAGTATTTGCCCAGTCTAGATAAAAACAGGCAACAGCGGTGGTACTACGTAGTACTGATTAAGTGGGCCCCGTGATGTATTTTCGTCTACCGGCTAGTACGTCCGTCCGTCCAATGATCCGCCAATTGATGTATTTTTTAGCTGATGATTTTTTCCCCATGAAAGTGCAGGTATTTCTCCAGCATGCATATGCCGGTATAGGCCTACGAGTACTCCATCGACAACCGGCTGGCTACGAGTACGTGACGGAGGGGAGAGGCGTCACCCTCAGCACGTACGATTTTCTTGGGACGCGTCACGTACGATTAATGCACGTCGAGTCGTCGTAAACAGACAATAAAACTGAAAAAGAAATCGGTTGGGCGGCAGATCCTGCATCTACGCCATGCCATGTGTTCAGTTTTTTTTTTGAGGTAAACCATTAAAAATGTGTGGCAAGTCACAATCAAGTGACTCAATATATAAGAAGAAAAAAACTAAAAAGATTTTTCTGGTACGAATCTTCATACAAAATCAAAGGAATAAAACATCGATCGAGACGTAACGATAACTCAGTCGACTGAGATTTAACAAAGCTGAAAATGAAAACATAGCACTCAAGTAAAGTGTGGGTCGAGATAAAGCGCGCGCGACTGCAAAAGAAAAGAAAACACGGAGCGTGCGCGGTAGTATACGAGTCGCAACTCGCAAAGCATGCAGGCACCGGAGACCAGTAGTAGTACGTGACAGGGAGGGCGACGGGTGCACGGCATGGGCATCAACGGGTGGGTCCCGCACCCTTTTCCCCAGCCAATCGTCTTTCCTTGTTGGGATTTTTTTTCTCTGTTTTTTAACATTAGTACAGACACAAAGCGCTTATATACATGCGCATACACTCATTCCTATAAACATACACACGCATACCTTATTTTTATGAGTACCTTCGAAAGACTGAGCCAACATATCATCTTGAGATTTACGAAGTCACCGTAGGCGCCTCGTCGTCGACGGAAACGTTTCCTCCCACTGAATACGCATCATCGAAAATCGTAAAATAAATATAAGAATAAATATGGGCACTAAAATTTAAACCCTGATGGATCGAAGATACCACAGTCCTGGTGGGCTGGTGGGAATTGGGATAGGGGATATAATAAAGATACGATACGATACGTAGCAGGGAGAGCAGAAATAGTCATTGTCGTCTTTCCCGGGACCGGCCGGTCCGATTCGATCCGGCGCTAGCTCCGCCGGAAAAGGGAGCCATCGACCGTCTCTCACTTCTCCTCGCCTAGCCAGCGGCATCTACCCGGCGCGGCGCGACTAGGTCAAGTGGCGCGCGCGACTTGCATGCGTCCCATGCATGCCCCGATGCGATGCGGCCTTTCCCGCCGGACGCGCGTGTCGATCGGTTGGAGGCGCAGCGGGCCAGGCAACGCAGGCCACCCCTACCTCCCGCCTATATTTTCGAGCACTTCCCACATCCGAGCCAACTAAGCAGGAGTATATGTATTGTGTTTATTGCCACACAATATAATGAGATAGTGTAAGCTCGGCACATTTCTATATATACTAACATATCGTGATCTTGGCATGATCCATACACACGGATGATCGAAACAAAGAGTATCTGCTGACCAATCCGTGGTTGGATGGTTAGAGGGACGGTGATATCCACAACCCATCAGGATTCAAGTTCTGATGCTCGCATTATTTCTGAATTTATTTCAGGATTTCCGGCGATGCGCTTTCAGTGGAAGGAGACGTTCCCGTCGACGACGAGGCCCCTACGGTGACTTCGTAAATTTCACGATGACATGCCGGCTCAGTCTCTCGAAGGTGCTCATAGAGGTAGGGTGTGCGCGTGTGTGTTCATAGGGGTGAGTGTATGCGCATATGTTGAGCGCTTGCGTTTGTACCGATGTTCAAAAAAAACAAAGAATACCTTTTTTTCTTCTAAAAGGGTCAGATTTATTTTAAAAGATTCACTGGAAGTACAAAACATCTCAAATATAATAAAACGTTGCATCAAGATTTTCAGACCACCAAACAACCAATACTGTCGTCAGACGAGCCGCCGCCACTCCCCTACCGGAGCTGCACCTTGCCGATGACAACCGATAAATCTTTATGCACGTGCCTCTAAAGACCAACGCCCTGGATCCGCAATCGCCGTCCTTGAACCCTTGCATAGATCTGAAACATCTGACACCAAATGTTGTCACATGACCAGAAATCTTAACCTCATCGCCCCAAGGACACGACATGAATCTACGCCGGAGTTCCGCCGACAAGGTCCTAACCAACGAACTCAAGTAAGATTGAGACGTCGCCTCCACTCTGGGCCGGCTTCAATGTGGAGCGGCCGCTCCACATAGTCGAGAATGCGGGCAGCTGGCGCCGGGCGGGAATGCGCGCGAGCAAGGGAGGAGGTGGTTTGGGTGGTTCGGGGTAGTCAGAAGCGGTCGAGGGTGTTGTCCGGACGGCCGCACCCCCCATGTTTGTTAGTGATGGTGCACTTGCTGCTAATGTTAGCTGTATTCAGTCTCTAAGTGGTCTACTTGTTGCTGCATCATAACCGACTGACTCATGTGTTGGTTTTGTCTCCGGTTTGTGGGAAAACATGCGTTCAGACCACCCTACGGACCAATACTGGACCGCGTCGAATGGCACAACACGTCCGGACCATGCGGTCCGGACAATTGTGGATGGTTTGATGATCGGCGTTGGAGATGCCCTAAGAAACAATGTAAAATTCAGTGCATGTGACGTTATCAACGTTATCCATCTATCAACATGACATCTCGACAAATATAGTGATGCCAATGCCTATCTAGTGCAAGCGGCATACTCAACCTCGTGTGGTTATCAATACGTAGAGAGCCTCGACATGCTTAGTACCATCAATTATGATTAACTCAACTAACCACAATTTATGTGTGATTTTGCTTTCCCTTGAAGACTCATAGTACCTTAAAATTATAATGTCTAATTTAGCGAGATGGCATCTAAAGAACATGGTGGTTGGCATCTTAGGATGTTGCACACGCATCACATAGGCCAATAGACGAGTCGTTTCGTTTAGCTATATTAACCGAGGTGGGTAGCCTATTTCGAAACATTTGCCACACAAACACCTTCGCTTTGAGAGGGATTCGAGCTTTCCATAGCCCAGTACCTATGTCCAAAGTAGACAAACCCATCTATTTATACCACACCAATGATTGGCCTTTTGCTTTTCCAGCCAAGAAACCAAGTGAAATTCATTGTCTGTGTGTGATGTCATTGACGTAATCCATTTTTCAACATAACATCTCGACAAATATGGTGATGTAAATGCCTATCTAATGCAAGCGGCATACTCAACCTCGTGCAGTTATCCATATGTAGAAAGCCTTGGCACGCTTCGTCCTACCGATTATATCATCTAGCCATGATTTATAATTGTTTTTTGTTTCCCTTTAAGACTCATACCACTCGAAAATTGTCATGCGATTGTGACAGCTCGTGTCCATTGTCAATTCCTTATCATGGATTTAGCTACTCCATGTATAATCGCGGGCGCAAAGCACAATATGAGATAGCCGGAGGGCTTGTGCGCTAATATGCCACGCTAATCATCTGCACCCATCATCGCGAAGCATAATCAAGTCCATGAAGCAGAATCTCACGGTGAACCATCTTGGAGTCATTTGCACCATCTTATGCGCTAATAGCACACTGTAAAATTTAATGGAACCCTCTTGAAGTCATTTGCACCGTCGTGTGGACTACGACAAGGTGATCCGCTATCCCCGTTCTTATTCTTTTTTGTGGCTGATGGATTGTCTGCATTGTTGAAAAATGGAGAGGAAAAAGAGGATTACTCACCGCTGAAAATTTGTCGCAGAGCACCGGGGGTGTCCCATTTGCTTTTCGCGGATGACACTATGTTGTTCTTTAAGGCGCAGGAGGAACAGGTTAAAAAAATTCATGATGTGCTATACACATACGAGAGAGCTACTGGGCAATGCATCAACCCGACAAAGTGCAGCGCACTGTTTGGACCTTCATGCTCGGTGGAAGAACAAGAGAAGGTACGAGCCATCCTATGTATTGGTACAGTAACATTTCAGAAAAAATACCTTGGGCTTCCAACTCCTGAAGGCCGTATGTCACGTGGGAAATTCCAGAATTTGCAGTTTCGGTTAATGAAGCGAATCATTGCATGGGGAGATACCCTCTCTCTCACACGGAAGGAAACCATGATTAAAGCAATTGCTCAAGCCATTCCAACTTATATTATGGGTGTCTTCAAGCTACCTATGTCTGTTTGTGATGACCTGAACAGAATGGTACGGAACTTCTGGTGGGGTTCGGCGAAAGGCAAGAGGAAAACTCACTGGGTGGCATGGCCGAAAATTTTATCCCACAAAACAAAGGGAGGATTGGGGTTCAGAGACTTCCGAATCTTCAACCAAGCTCTGCTTGCTAGACAGGCATGGCGCCTGCTAATTAAGCCTAACAGTTTATGAGCGCAGGTTTTAAAAGCTCGGTATTATCCAGATGGACGCCTGGAAGATACGGTCTTTTCGGGGAACGCCTCCCCGACTTGGCAGGCTATACAACATGGCCTCGACCTTCTGAAGAAGGGTATCATATGGCGTGTGGGGGATGGACAAAATATCCGTATCTAGCGCGATCGTTGGGTGCCAAGAGAACCATCACGCCAACCTATCACACTGCAGGGCACATGTCGGCTGAGGAGAGTGGTCGAACTCCTGGAGGCGGACGGGTCCTGGCATATGGACCTCCTCCGTCGATACTTCCTGCCGGCGGATGTCGCCGCGATATCCAGTATTCACACATCACCTCGTGTCACCGACGACGTCATCGCCTGGGCACCGGAGAAGAACGGTATCTTCACCGTTCGTTCCGCCTACCGGTTTTCCATGGACGAGCGCGAGCGTCCATTGGCCACCGCCACGAGCAGGGCACCGGATGGTTATCGCGCCATCTGGAAGACCATATGGGGGTGCCCTGCTCCTCCGAAGGTACGCATGTTCGCTTGGAGGATTGTGACAAACTCACTAGCTACTTGGGCTAACAAATTTACTCGTCACCTTGAGATATCTGACATATGTCCCGTTTGTGGTGTGGAACGAGAGGATGTGTTCCATACATTCTGTAGGTGCCCCCTAGCGAAGGAACTATGGCATGCTATGGCGCTTGACTGGCACATCCCGAGGGTCAAAGCAATCTACAACTCAGGCCCGGAGTGGCTCTTTACGCTCCTCGAACCACTAGACGAGACGACGCGTATGGTCGTTCTAATGACCATGTGGGGATTTGGTACGTGCGGAATGAGATAACGCATGAGAAAAGGCCTCCGCCTACTGAATATTCTTGTCGGTTCCTGTATGGATATATTAGCTCGCTTTTATGCCTCCACCAGTACCCCAGCGGTGATGTTGTCAAAGGAAAAATGGTGCTCAATGCCCTTCCGCCACCCTATAAGGCCAACACCGAGCCTAAGGAAGAGCTATGCTGGACGCCTCCCGAGTCAGGTTGGACGAAGATAAATACGGACGGAAGCTTCATTCCGTCCACAGGTATGGCAGGAGGTGATATGATCCTACGGGATGCACATGGTGATATCATCTATAGCGCTTGTCGGGAAATCCGTATATGTGATAACGCTTTGGACGTCGAGCTAGCGGCGTGTCGGGAGGGGCTGGAGCTGGCCCTCTATCGTACGGTGCTACCCATTTTGGTCGAGCTTGATAGCACCGAGGCGGTGTCACTGATCACAGCACACTCCGAGGATCGATCGATACATCACATGTTGGTTAAGGAGATTCAGAATCTAGCCTCAACTGAAGATAGGGAGATTTCTTTTACTCGCTGTTGTCGATCGCAAAATAAATTTAGTCACGAACTTGCCGCGTATGGCCGTAGCACTCCCCGTACTGCAGTATGCACTAGTAGAAAAAGGGCCTATTGTCCCGGTTCGTAAGGGGCTTTTGTCCCGGTTCCTGAACCGGGACTAAAGGGTCAGTACTAATGCCTTGTCCCTTTAGTCCCGGTTCAATCCAGAACCGGGACAGATGGGCCTCCACGTGGCCTGTGCGCGGAGCCCAGGCAGGAGGGCCTTTGGTCCCGGTTGGTGGCACCAATCGGGACCAATAGGCATCCACGCGTCAGCATTTCTGTGGCTAGGGTTTTTGTTTTTTTTGAAAGGGGGGGGGTTGGGGGTTTTGGGGGGTTAATTTAGGTGTTTCATATATTATGTTAGCTAGCTATAATTAATAGAGAGAAGTGTCCTCTCTTATGCCCGTGCTTGGTCGACGCTACGTACTATACATACGTATAGAGAGGACTAGACACGCTAGCTAGCTAGTAAGCAAACGAAGGAAACAGAAGATCGTCATGAACATATATGCATACAGAGAGAAGTGATATCGACCACCTCTCCTTCTCCGAGAGATTGGTCGAACAACAAGTTCTCGTATATCTATCCGACACTACCGGCTACATATATACAATAATTATCTCTTACAAATATAATCTCCTAACATACGGACTCATGGTCCACATAGTATTCTCCGTCTTCAGTGATCACGTGGTCAAGAAAGAATGCCGCCAATTCCTCTTGAATTGCTCGCATGCGAGCTGGTGCTAGGAGTTCATCCCTCTTCCGAAACATCTAATTTGAAGAAGGGGGTCAATACATATATATATGAATGAACGAAATTCAACACAAATGATGGTAATAAAATAAAATTGTGAATGTTGTTATTTACGCACTTCATATTGTTCATCAGAGTAGCCCCGCTCACAGGTCTCGTGACGGATGGACTCGCAAACGTAGTATCCACAGAAATCATTCCCTTGTTCCTGCCACAACCACTTTACAGGAAATAGAGGTCAATCAAACTGATAAGCAAGAATGCCAAATGGTATTGATGAAACTAGCGCTTGAATCACTAGAAGATGCGCGGAACATGCTACTATAGTACTTACTTTCGGGTGTCTAAATTGCAGCTTCTTCGGGAGTCCCGGAGCTTTTTTGGTGAATTTTCTCCAAACCCTGCCAAACAAAGAAAACAATTACTTGATATATCAGGAAATGAACAAAGTTGCTGATATGGTGGATAATGATCGACTTAACTTACTTCTCGAGCATTTGAGTCATGTCCGCATAGTCCTGGGGATCTTTTCGTCTTGAGTCTAAGACGGTTACTAGTCCCTGCTCAAGCTTAATCTCTAGGAGAATATAGTGGAAACTGCACACACATGCATAACTCATCAATTACATTACTATAACCTTGACTAATATATAAGGGAAACCGAATATGCACAAGACAGTAACACTCACTTGAAGTTGTAAGGAAAGAGTATTATATCTTTGTTTTCATTTATTACCAACGATCGTAGCAAGTTGGCCTTGGTATCTGCGGCATGAAATTTAACTTGAGTTGCATCTATGAGATTTGTGTTAATGAACCCAATATCACCGATTTGTCTTTTCTTCAATTCGACGATCTTCAATATGCATAATATGTTGGGGAACGTTGCAGAAAACAAAAATTTTCCTACTCGTTTCACCAAGATCATCTAGGAGTTCATCTAGCAACGAGTGATTAGATGCATCTACATACCTTTGTAGATCGCGAGCGGAAGCGTTCAAAAGAACGGTGATGATGTAGTCGTACTCGACGTGATCCAAATCACCGATGACCAGCGCCGAACGGACGGCACCTCCGCGTTCAACACACGTACGGAACAGCCACGTCTCCTCCTTCTTGATCCAGCAAGGGATGGAGGAGAGGTTGAGGGAGATGGCACCAGCAGCAGCACGACGGCGTGGTGTTGATGGAGCTGCAGTACTCCGGCAGAGCTTCGCTAAGCACTATGGAGGTTGAGGAGGTGTTGGGGAGGGAGAAGGAGGCAACCAAAGGCCGAGGCGTTCAGGTATGAAGTCCCTCCTCTCCCCCACTATATATAGGGGTGCCAAGGGGGGGTGGCCGGCCCTAGGAGATCCAATCTCCTAGGGGGTGCGGCGGCCTAGGGGGGGTTTTCCTCCCCCCCAAGGCACCTAGGAGGTGCCTTACCCTCCTAGGACTCTTCCCCTTCTAAACCCTAGGCGCATGGGCCTATGTGGGGCTGGTTCCCTTGGCCCATTAGGCCAAGGCGCATCCCCTTACAGCCCATGTGGCCCCTCGGGACAGGTGGACCCACCCGGTGGACCCCCGGGACCCTTCCGGTGGTCCCGGTACAATACCGATAACCCCGAAACTTGTCCCGATGCCCGAAACAGGACTTCCCATATATAAATCTTTACCTCCGGACCATTCCGGAACTCCTCGTGACGTCCGGGATCTCATCCGGGACTCCGAACAACATTCGGGTTACTGCATATATATATCCCTACAACCCTAGCGTAACCGAACCTTAAGTGTGTAGACCCTACGGGTTCGGGAGACAAGCAGACATGACCGAGACGACTCTCCGGTCAATAACCAACAGCGGGATCTGGATACCCATGTTGGCTCCCACATGCTCCACGATGATCTCATCGGATGAACCACGATGTCGAGGATTCAATCAACCCCGTACGCTATTCCCTTTGTCTATCGATATGTTACTTGCCCGAGATTCGATCGTCGGTATCCCAATACCTCGTTCAATCTCGTTACCGGCAAGTCACTTTACTCGTACCGTAATGCATGATCCCGTGACCAGACACTTGGTCACTCTGAGCTCATTATGATGATGCATTACCGAGTGGGCCCAGTGATACCTCTCCGTCATACGGAGTGACAAATCCCAGTCTTGATCCATGTCACCCAACAGACACTTTCGGAGATACCCGTAGTCTACCTTTATAGTCACCCAGTTACGTTGTGACGTTTGCCATACCCAAAGCACTCCTACGGTATCCGGGAGTTACACGATCTCATGGTCTAAGGAAAAGATACTTGACATTAGAAAACTCTAGCAAACGAACTATACGATCTTGTGCTATGTTTAGAATTGGGTCTCGTCCATCACATCATTCTCCCAATGATGTGATCTCGTTATCAATGACATCCAGTGTCCATAGTCAGGAAACCATGACTATCTGTTGATCAACGAGCTAGTCAACTAGAGGCTCACTAGGGACATGTTGGTGTCTGTTATTCACACATGCATTACGATTTCCGGATAACACAATTATAGCATGAATAAAGACAATTATCATGAACAAGGAAATATAATAATAATGCTTTTATTATTGCCTCTAGGGCATATTTCCAACAGTCTCCCACTTGCACTAGAGTCAATAATCTAGTTACATTGTGATGAATCGAACACCCATGGAATTCTAGTGTTGATCATGTTTTGCTCTAGGGAGAGGTTTAGTCAACGGATCTGCTACATTCAGGTCCGTATGTACTTTACAAATCTCTATGTCTCCATCTTGAACATTTTCACGAATGGAGTTGAAGCGACGCTTGATGTGCCTTGTCTTCTTGTGAAACCTGGGCTCCTTGGCAAGTGCAATAGCTCCAGTGTTGTCACAGAAGAGCTTGATCGGCCCCGACGCATTGGGTATGACTCCTAGGTCGGTGATGAACTCCTTCACCCATATTGCTTCATGTGCTGCCCCCGAGGCTGCCATGTACTCCGCTTCACATGTAGATCCCGCCACGACGCTTTGCTTGCAACTGCACCAGCTTACTGCCCCACCATTCAAAATATACACGTATCCGGTTTGTGACTTAGAGTCATCCAGATCTGTGTCGAAGCTAGCGTCGACGTAACCCTTTACGACGAGCTCTTCGTCACCTCCATAAACGAGAAACATTTCCTTAGTCCTTTTCAGGTACTTCAGGATATTCTTGACCGCTGTCCAGTGTTCCTTGCCGGGATTACTTTGGTACCTTCCTACCAAACTTACGGCAAGGTTTACATCAGGTCTGGTACACAGCATGGCATACATAATAGAACCTATGGCTGAGGCATAGGGGATGACACTCATCTCTTCTATATCTTCTGTCGTGGTCGGACATTGAGCTGAGCTCAATTTCATACCTTGCAACACAGGCAAGAACCCCTTCTTGGATTGATCCATATTGAACTTCTTCAATATCTTATCAAGGTATGTGCTTTGTGAAAGACCTATGAGGCGTCTTGATCTATCTCTATAGATTTTGATGCCTAATATATAAGCAGCTTCTCAAAGGTCCTTCATTGAAAAACTTTTATTCAAGTAGGCCTTGATGCTGTCCAAGAGTTCTATATCATTTCCCATCAAAAGTATGTCATCTACATATAATATGAGAAATGCTACAGAGCTCCCACTCACTTTCTTGTAAACGCAGGCTTCTCCATAAGTCTGTGTAAACCCAAACGCTTTGATCATCTCATCAAAGCGAATGTTCCAACTCCGAGATGCTTGCACCAGCCCATAAATCGAGCGTTGGAGCTTGCACACTTTGTCAGCATTCTTAGGATTGACAAAACCTTCCGGCTGCATCATATACAATTCTTCCTTAAGGAAACCATTAAGGAATGCCGTTTTGACGTCCATTTGCCATATTTCGTAATCATAGAATGCGGCAATTGCTAACATGATTCGGACGGACTTCAGCTTCGCTACCGGTGAGAAAGTCTCATCGTAGTCAACCCCTTGAACTTGTCGATAACCCTTAGCGACAAGCCGAGCTTTATAGATGGTCACATTACCATCCGCGTCCGTCTTCCTCTTAAAGATCCATTTATTTTCTATGGCTCGCCGCTCAACGGGCAAGTCAGTCAAAGTCCATACTTTGTTTTCATACATGGATCCTATCTCGGATTTCATGGCTTCCAGCCATTTGTCGGAATCCGGTCCCGCCATCGCTTCTTCATAGTTCGAAGGTTCACCGTTGTCTAACAACATGATTTCCAAGACAGGGTTGCCGTACCACTCTGGTGCGGAACGTGTCCTTGTGGACCTTCGGATTTCAGTAGGGGCTTGATCAGAAGTATCTTGATCATTTTCATTAACTTCCTCTCTAGTCGGTGCAGGCACCTCAGGAACATTTTCTTGAGTTGCGCCATTTTCCGGTTCAAGAGGCAATACTTCATCAAGCTCTACTTTCCTCCCACTTACTTCTTTCGAGAGAAACTCTTTCTCCAGAAAGGACCCATTCTTGGCAACAAAGATCTTGCCTTCGGATCTGAGGTAGAAGGTCTACCCAATAGTTTCTTTTGGGTACCCTATGAAGACGCATTTTTCCGATTTGGGTTCGAGCTTTTCAGGTTGAAGTTTCTTGACATAAGCATCGCATCCCCAAACTTTTAGAAACGACAGCTTAGGTTTCTTCCCAAACCATAATTCATACGGTGTCGTCTCAACGGATTTCGACGGAGCCCTATTTAAAGTGAATGCGGCAGTCTCTAAAGCATAGCCCCAAAAAGAAAGCGGTAAATCGGTAAGAGACATCATAGATCGCACCATATCTAACAGAGTGCGATTACGACGTTCGGACACACCATTACGCTGAGGTGTTCCAGGCGGCGTGAGTTGTGAAACTATTCCACATTTTCTTAAGTGTGCCCCAAACTCGTGACTCAAGTACTCTCCTCCACGATCTGATCGTAGAAACTTGATTTTCCTGTCACGTTGATTTTCAACCTCCCTCTGAAATTCCTTGATCTTTTCAAAGGTTTCAGACTTGTGTTTCATTAAGTAGATATACCCATACCTACTTAAATCATCAGTGAGGGTGAGAACATAACGATAGCCACCGCGAGCCTCAACACTCATCGGACCGCACACATCAGTATGTATGATTTCCAATAAGTCGGTTGCTCGCTCCATTGTTCCTGAGAACGGAGTCTTGGTCATTTTACCCATAAGGCATGGTTCGCACGTGTCAAATGATTCATAATCAAGAGACTCTAAAAGTCCATCAGCATGGAGCTTCTTCATGCGTTTAACACCTATGTGACCAAGGCGGCAGTGCCACAAGTATGTGGGACTATCATTATCAACCTTACTTCTTTTGGTACTCACATTATGAATATGTGTAGCATCACGTTCGAGATTCATAAGGAATAAACCATTCACCATAGGAGCATGACCATAAAACATATCTCTCATAAAAATGGAACAACCATTATTCTCAGATTTAAAAGAGTAGCCATCTCGAATTAAATGAGATCCCGATACAATGTTCATGCTCAAAGCTGGCACTAAATAACAATTATTAAGGTTTAAAACTAATCCCGAAGGGAGATGCAGAGGTAGCGTGCCGACGGCGATCACATTGACCTTGGAACCATTCCCGACGCGCATCGTCACCTCGTCCTTGGCCAGTTTCCGCTTATTCCGCAGCCCCTGCTTTGAGTTACAAATGTGAGCAACTGCACCGGTATCAAATACCCAGGAGCTACTACGGGCACTAGTAAGGTACACATCAATTACATGTATATCACATATACCTTTTGTTTTGTCGGCCTTCTTATCCGCTAAGTACTTAGGGCAGTTCCGCTTCCAGTGACCGCTTCCCTTGCAATAAAAGCACTCAGTCTCGGGCTTGGGTCCATTCTTTGGCTTCTTCCCAGCAGCTTGCTTGCCGGGCGCGGCAACCTCCTTGCCGTCCTTCTTGAAGTTCTTTTTACCCTTGCCTTTCTTGAACTTAGTGGTTTTATTGACCATCAACACTTGATGTTCCTTTCTGACTTCTACCTCTGCTGATTTCAGCATAGCAAATACTTCAGGAATGGTCTTTTCCATCCCCTGCATATTGAAGTTCATCACAAAGCTCTTGTAGCTTGGTGGAAGCGACTGGAGGATTCTGTCAATGACCGCATCATCCGAGAGATTAACTCCCAGCTGAGTCAAGCAGTTATGCAACCCAGATAGTGAGTATGTGCTCACTGACAGAACTGTTTTCCTCCATCTTACAGCTAAAGAATTTGTCGGAGACTTCATATCTCTCGACCCGGGCATGATCTTGGAAAACCATTTTCAGCTCTTCGAACATCTCATATGCTCCATGTCTCTCAAAACGCTTTTGGAGCCCCGGCTCTAGGCTGTAAAGCATGCCGCACTGAACGAGGGAGTAGTCATCGAAACGTGCCTGCCAAGCGTTCATAACATCTTGTTCTGCAGGGAAAACGGGTGCGTCACCAAGCGGTGCTTGTAGGACATAATCTTTCTTGGCAGCTATGAGGATGATCCTCAGGTTCCGGACCCAGTCCGTATAGTTGCTGCCATCGTCTTTCAGCTTAGTTTTCTCTAGGAACGCGTTGAAGTTGAGGACTACGTTGGCCATTTGATCTACAAGACATATTGCAAAGATTTTAGACTAAGTTCATGATAATTAAGTTCAACTATTCAAATTATTAGTGAACTCCCACTTAGATTAGACATCCCTCTGGTCATCTAAGTATTACATGATCCGAGTTAAACTAGACCGTGTCCGATCATCACGTGAGACGGACTAGTCAACATCGGTGAACATCTTCATGTTGATCGTATCTTCTATACGACTCATGCTCGACCTTTCGGTCTTCTGTGTTTCGAGGCCATGTCTGTACATGCTAGGCTCGTCAAGTCAACCTAAGTGTTTGCATGTGTAAATCTGTCTTACACCCGTTGTATGTGAACGTCTGAATAAAACACCCGATCATCACGTGGTGTTTTGAAACAGCGAACTGTCGCAACGGTGCACAGTTAGGGGGAACACTTCTTGAAATTATTGTGAGGGATCATCTTACTTACTATCGTCGTTCTAAGTAAACAAGATGCAAAACATGATAAACATCACATGCAATCAAATAATAAACGTGACATGATATGGCCAATATCACATAGCTCCTTTGATCTCCATCTTGGGGCTCCATGATCATCTTGTCACCGGCTTGACACCATGATCTCCATCATCATGATCTCCATCATCGTGTCTCCATGAAGTTGCTCGCCAACTATTACTTCTACTACTATGGCTAACGCGTTTAGCAATAAAGTAAAGTAATTTACATGGCGTTTCTTGATGACACGCAGGTCATATAAAAGAATAAAGACAACTCCTATGGCTCCTGCCGGTTGTCATACTCATCGACATGCAAGTCGTGAATCCTATTACAATAGCATGAACATCTCATACATCACATATAGATCATTCATCATTCATCACAACTTTGGCCATATCATATCACAAACCACTTGCTGCAAAAACAAGTTAGACGTCCTCTAATTGTTGCTGCAAGTTTTACGTGGCTGAATTAGGGTTCTAGCAAGAACGTTTTCTTACCTACGTTAAAGCCACAACGTGATTTGTCAACTTCTATTTACCCTTCATAAGGACCCTGTTCATCGATTCCGCTCCAACTAAAGTAGGAGAGACAGACACCCGCCAGCCACCTTATGCAACTAGTGCATGTTAGTCGGTGGAACCGGTCTCACGTAAGCGTACGTGTAAGGTTGGTCCGGGCCGCTTCATCCCACAATACCGCTGAAGCAAGAAAGGACTAGTAACGGCAAGAAAGTTGACAAATCTACGCCCACAACAAATTGTGTTCTACTCGCGCAAGAAGAACTACGCATAGACCTAGCTCATGATGCCACTGTTGGGGAACGTTGCAGAAAACAAAAATTTTCCTACTCGTTTCACCAAGATCATCTAGGAGTTCATCTAGCAACGAGTGATTAGATGCATCTACATACCTTAGTAGACCGCGAGCGGAAGCGTTCAAAAGAACGGTGATGATGTAGTCGTACTCGAGTGATCCAAATCACCGATGACCAGCGCCGAACGGACGGCACCTCCGCGTTCAATACACGTACGGAACAGCCACGTCTCCTCCTTCTTGATCCAGCAAGGGAGGGAGGAGAGGTTGAGGGAGATGGCACCAGCAGCAGCACGACGGCGTGGTGTTGATGGAGCTGCAGTACTCCGGCAGAGCTTCGCTAAGCACTATGGAGGTTGAGGAGGTGTTGGGGAGGGAGAAGGAGGCAACCAAAGGCCGAGGCGTTCAGGTATGAAGTCCCTCCTCTCCCCCACTATATATAGGGGTGCCAAGGGGGGGTGGCCGGCCCTAGGAGATCCAATCTCCTAGGGGGTGCGGCGGCCTAGGGGGGGTTTTCCTCCCCCCCAAGGCACCTAGGAGGTGCCTTACCCTCCTAGGACTCTTCCCCTTCTAAACCCTAGGCGCATGGGCCTATGTGGGGCTGGTGCCCTTGGCCCATTAGGCCAAGGCGCACCCCCTTACAGCCCATGTGGCCCCCCGGGACAGGTGGACCCACCCGGTGGACCCCCGGGACCCTTCCGGTGGTCCCGGTACAATACTGATAACCCCGAAACTTGTCCCGATGCCCGAAACAGGACTTCCCATATATAAATCTTTACCTCCGAACCATTCCGGAACTCCTCGTGACGTCCGGGATCTCATCCGGGACTCCGAACAACATTCGGGTTACTGCATATACATATCCCTACAACCCTAGCGTAACTGAACCTTAAGTGTGTAGACCCTACGGGTTCGAGAGACAAGCAGACATGACCGAGACGACTCTCCGGTCAATAACCAACAGCGGGATCTGGATACCCATGTTGGCTCCCACATGCTCCACGATGATCTCATCGGATGAACCACGATGTCGAGGATTCAATCAACCCCGTACGCTATTCCCTTTGTCTATCGATATGTTACTTGCCCGAGATTCGATCGTCGGTATCCCAATACCTCGTTCAATCTCGTTACCGGCAAGTCACTTTACTCGTACCGTAATGCATGATCCCGTGACCAGACACTTGGTCACTCTGAGCTCATTATGATGATGCATTACCGAGTGGGCCCAGTGATACCTCTCCGTCATACGGAGTGACAAATCCCAGTCTTGATCCATGTCACCTAACAGACACTTTCGGAGATACCCGTAGTCTACCTTTATAGTCACCCAGTTACGTTGTGACGTTTGGCATACCCAAAGCACTCCTACGGTATCCGGGAGTTACACGATCTCATGGTCTAAGGAAAAGATACTTTGACATTGCAAAACTCTAGCAAACGAACTATACGATCTTGTGCTATGTTTAGGATTGGGTCTCGTCCATCACATCATTCTCCCAATGATGTGATCTCGTTATCAATGACATCCAGTGTCCATAGTCAGGAAACCATGACTATCTGTTGATCAACGAGCTAGTCAACTAGAGGCTCACTAGGGACATGTTGGTGTCTGTTATTCACACATGCATTACGATTTCCGGATAACACAATTATAGCATGAATAAAGACAATTATCATGAACAAGGAAATATAATAATAATGCTTTTATTATTGCCTCTAGGGCATATTTCCGACATAATATAGCGAGGATAATTATATATACATGCAATGAAAGAGCTGAGCTATATAGAGAGACTTAATGACAGAAGTAGTACTACTTACATATAGTAGCAGGTGACCGTTGCTTTATCGAGGGCCAATTGATTGAAAAACTGAAAGAACTCCTCAAATGGAACAGGCAACAGTTCAATTCCAACGAGGTCATACTCCTTTTTAACTCTCACATACAAAGTACTCCTCCCCCCAAACTCTCTGCAGATTTTCAAGTACCAATCATGCAATCTTCGCATCATCATTCATAGAGATCTTTCATCTTTGACGAGAGGCTTCCCGTACTCATATCTTTGTATCTGCACCTCCATGAAATCATAATGTACATCGTCGGGCAGGTAATCTCCAAGATTGCTATAACCAGGCACCATCCTCGGATCATTAGCGATGATGTCGCTAGGCACCTTGAGCGGGGGGCATGATTGCTTCGCTTGTTCGCCAAGCTGGGCAATTTGTTTCCCAGCTCGTCGTTCTTTTAGCCTTTGATCACTGACAGTACTTCCCAAGCGCTCCGGTTCGGCAAATTCCTTTCCAATAATGCGCTCATAGTTTCCTTTCGGCGGAGACTTGGGTGGTTTTGTCAGGGCAGCCAGAGTGCGCTTCGCTTTCACCGGATCTACCTTCTCCTCCGGAGGTGGATGTTTCTTTGCTTTCACCCCTTCAAAGAAGTTCCTCACTTCTTCTCACGCGATCTCGGCGTTCTCCTCTGGGGTCCTCTCGTACGGTAACTTCTCTGGAGTCTTCAGAGAAGGACCGAATCTATATGTCCTCCCGCCTTTGGCTGTACTTCTAGACGCCGGCAGAGCATACGGAGCGGTTGTCTTCTTTACTTGCTTATGAGGCGGAGGAGAAGGACTACGACGCGCCGGAGCAGCCGGAGCGGCGGTAGGTCTCTTCCGCCCTTGCTGACGAGGCGGAGGAGGAGGAGGCTGGCTGCTCGGGCACGCCGGCGCAGGCGGAGAAGGAGGCGGAGTGCCGCCACGCGCCGGAGAAGGAGTCGACTGAGTGCCCTGATCGTCACTTGCCGGAGGAGGAGGCGGAGTGCCCTGACTCGCCGGAGGAGGAGGAGGAGGCGTCCAATTCGAAAGGTTGATGAGCTCCTTCCGCCATAGGCATGTAGTCTTCAGAGCAGAACCCAGCCGAGTCTCCCCTTTACCGGTAGGGTGGTCAAGCTGGAGGTCCTCAAATCCCTCCGTTATTTCATCCACCATCACCCTAGCATATCCTTCTGGAATCAGCCGGCAGTGAAAAGTTGCGCCGGGTTCAGTAGGAAAAACAGAGCCAACAGACACCTTGACCTTCATATTAATCCATTGCGTCATAAGGTGGCAATTTTGAGACTCCATGATAGCTTCCACGGGATAGCTGGCAGGAGCCGTCAAGACATGCTCCGGCTGAAGCAGCTCGGTGGAAGCCATGCTGCTTCTCCGCTGAGATGGCGGGGTAGCTTCGGGGGAAGCTTCGGCAGTTCGTTTGCTGCGATTTGCTTCTCGTTCCTCTATCGCTTGTGTTGGTTCTGCTCCACTTTCTTCCTCCTCTCATGGCATTTGTAACCGCCTTTGTGCGGAAACCCAACCTTCCATGGAATGGAGCCTGGGGTGCCTCGTTGTCGGTGTCAAAACCGGCGGATCTCTGGTAGGGGGTCCCGAACTATGCGTCTAGGCCGGATGGTAACAGGAGGCAAGGAACACGATGTTTTACCCAGGTTCGGGCCCTCTTGATGGAGGTAAAACCCTACGTCCTGCTTGATTAATATTGATGATATGGGTATTACAAGAGTAGATCTACCACGAGATCAAGGAGGCTAAACCCTAGAAGCTAGCCTATGGTATGATTGTTGTATGATGAAGTTGTATATTCTATCGACTAGCCTGGCCCTGGTTTATATAATGCACCAGAAGCCTAGGTTAACAAGAGTCCTAGCCGAATACGCCGGTGGGGAGAAGTCCTTGTCTTGATCGCCAAGTCTTGTGGAATCTTCCTTGTATGCGGCAGCTGTCCGAACTGGCCCATGAGTATGCGGCCATGGGGGTCCTCGGCCCAATCCAACTGATCGGGAGACAATGTGATGAGTACCCCCTAGTCCAAGACACCGTCACTCGTGTCCATCCAGGGTGCTCAGGATTCCCGAGGGCCATTGTGAGCTCGTCGTTCTCTCTGTCTAGAACGAATGTCCCTTGCTGCGCTGCTTCGATATACTGCTGAAGCTTCTTGACTGGTGTGTCCATTTGATCGTTCGTCCAAATGCACTTCCCTGATACAGGGTCCAAGGTTCCGCCAGCCCCGAAGAACCAAGTCCAGCAACGGTCTGGCCAGTTAATTGTCTCTGGTTCGATCCCTTTATCAACCAGATCATTCTCAGTCTTGGCCCAATTAGGCCGGGCTGCAAGGTAGCCACCTGACCCTGTGCAATGGTGATGCTTCTTCTTCGCAGCATCTTGCTTGTTTGTCGCCGACATCTTCTTACTCTTTTCCGATGTCTTGTGGGCCACAAATGCGGGCTAGTGATCTCTGATCTTCTCATATCTGCCCTTGAATTCTGGTGTCTCTTTATTTTCGAAAAACTTATTCAGCTCTTTCTTCCACCTCCTGAATAGTTCTGCCATCCTCTTAAGAGCAAAAGACTTGATTAATTGCTCTTTAACTGGCTTCTCCGGATCATCCTCTGGCGGTAAGGTGAAATTTGACTTCAGCTCAGTCCAAAGATCATTTTTCTGCATATCATTGACATAAGACACCTCAGGGTCTTCTGTAGCCGGCTTTAACCATTGCTGGATGCTGATCGGGATCTTGTCCCTAACCAGAACCCCGCACTGAGAAACAAATGCGCTCTTTGTCCGTAGGGGTTCAATCGGTTGGCCGTCGGGCGTGATTGCTATGATCTCAAACTTTTCATCCGAGCTCAACTTTTTCTTCGGGCCTCGTCTCTTTACCGAAGTTGTGCTCGATCCAGAGGGCTAGAAAAAAGAACAAAGACTTAATTAATATGTGTACATACCAAAACAATGAATACATCAATTAGCTAGTTAGCACAAGTTTAACTAATATATATACCTGGCCGGACTCGGTTCGGTCACCGGAGACGTCATCACGGGCTCCTTCTTGCACCGGCATTGGGTCACCGGAGCCGTTCTCACGGTCTCCTTCTTGCACCAGCATTAGGTCACCGGAGCCAGCATAATCATAGCCAGCTACTTCCAGACCATCGGTGTCGTTGAGAAACAACGAGCAGACGGCATCACTTCCTCGTGCGTTTGTGTCCCCCAACATCTCTTCTTGTACTTCGTCACGGGTGGTGTCCATAATTTCTACAAATATTTACAACATGGCAATTATTATTCAAACATGACAGATGGATATATTAGTGGCAAATGTAGAACTAATATTAATTAGTGGGCTCGATGTTGCTTCTCTAGGGTTTGGAGTGGCCTCGACGCTGCTTCTCTAGGGTTTGGGGTGGCCTCGACAACGCTTCAAGGATAAAAAAAGAAGAGGAAGAAGAAAAAAGAGAGGAGAAGAAAGAATAGAGGAGTTAAAGAGGAGAAGAAATAATAGAGGAGTTCTTACTCCTCTATTCTTTCTTTTCCTCTTTTTTTCTTCTTCTTCCTCTTTTTTTATCGGGAACGAGGGTCGTCGAGGGTCAGGGTCGCCGAGCGGTAGAGGAAACCCTAAATAGCAAGTATCGTGGGTGTGAGATACATGTGGCCGTCCGTGTCGGGCACTACATCCACGTCCCGCAAGTGACGTGGGCGTCGAAGCCGGCGTCACTTGTGGGACGTGGATGTAGTGTCTGACACCGACGGCCACATGTATCTCACACCGACCATACTTGCTATTTAGGGTATATCGACCCCCCCTCGTGTTGAAGTTATCGGGAGATGGTATATATATCGACCCCCCTCCCCTCGTGTTGAAGTTATCGGGAGGGGTATATCGACGACGACAAACCCGATAAAATACAAAATACAAACATATATATGAAAAAAAATCTGAAAAGAAGCAATATACATAATATATATACTGACATATATACATAATATACACAAAGAAGCAATATACACAATAAGACATAAGAAAACGAAGAAAACTAAAAAGAGGAGAAGAAGAAAGGAATAGCTAGAGGAGAAGATCGAAGAAAAAAAGAAGAAAAAAAAGAGGAGAAGAAGAAAGGAATAGTGGAGAATAAGAGAAAATAGAATATTCTATTTTCTCTTATTCTCCACTATTCCTTTCTTCTTCTCTTCTTTTATTCTATTTTCTCTTCTTCTCCACTATTCCTTTCTTCTTCTCCTCTTCTTTTTCTTCCTTTTTCTTCTTCTTATTTATTTCTCCTCTTCTTCCTCTCCTCTTCTTCTTTCTTTCCTCTTCTTATTTTCTTTCTTTCCTATCCTTCTTTTCCTTCCTTCTTAATATCACTTAGCAAATTTTGCAACGATAGCGAGGGGGTGCTCCCGTGGTCTAAAATCCGTCTATGCACGATAGAAAATTCTGAAAAAATACATCTATGATCCCTCAACGTCCCCGCCTCTCTCATGAACAAAAAAATCTATGAATTAAAAAAACATCATGTTCTATGAACAAAAAAACATCATATTTCATCCACATTCGTGCATACATCATATATGTGATCATCTATGAAAAAAACATCATATTCTATAAAAAAATCAGTACATATATATATATATATAAACAAGCATATATATATATAAACAAGCAAATATATGAAAAAAATTGCAAGGGAGGGCGCCGGCGGCCGAACCAAGCTGAGGTCAGCGACGAGGATGGTGTCGGGGCAGGGGCGCGGGCGACGGTGAGGGCGGGCCGGGGCGGCGCGCGTTGGGGCAAGGGCGCGGGCGACGGCGACGGGGGCGGGC
>NC_057809.1:99940354-100026420 GCF_018294505.1 Triticum aestivum
TGTTTCTACTTACAACAAAATACTTATTGTTGCTATTTTTATTTTTTTCCAGTTTTTTTGTTTTGTTTTCTGTATTATTTATTTTCTTTTGTTTTTTGCTTTATTTTTTAATTATTTTTGCTTTTAGGTCAGCAAAAATATAAACTTTCTGTTAGTGCCATTAGTTTGAGAAAAATTATAAACTTTCTGTTAGTGCCATTAGTTTTCAAATTTGAATAGTTAAAATTTGAATTCTTTGAAATTTGTGTGAATCACAAATTTGAATTAACTTTACTAAAAAAATGAACATAGATGCACCTATAGAGAAAATTCGACCTAAATTCATAGTTTTCAAATGAACTCTGAAAAAGTTGGCATAGCATACTTGTGTGTTACAAAGTTGGCATGGTATCATCATAATAGATGCGGGAGAAAGTCTTCACTTTTTCTTCGCTTGTGTCATTTGCTTATTGCGCCGTAACCATGGATAATCTTCATCGTTTATCAGGATGCTTGGGTCAGCCTTGACATTGAAGGGACGAATTTCATGAAACTTTTCATAATCTTCAGACATGTCTGTCTTGCCCTCCACTCCCAGGATATCCCATTTTCCTAAAAGAACTATGTGGCACTTTGGCTCATCGTATGATGTATTCGCTTCCTTATCTTTTCTTTTTCTCGGTTTGGTAGACATGTCCTTCACATAGATAACATGTGCCACATCATTGGCTAGGACGAACGGTTCGTCAGTGTACCCAAGATTTTTCAGATCCACTGTTGTCATTCCGTATTGTGGGTCTACCTGTACCCCGCCTCCTGACAGATTGACCCATTTGCACTTAAACAAAGGGACCTTAAAATCATGTCCGTAGTCAAGTTCCCATATGTCCACTATGTAACCATAATATGTGTCATTTCCGCTCTCGGTTGCTGCATCAAAGCGGACACTGCTGTTTTGGTTGGTGCTCTTTTGATCTTGGGCGATCGTGTAAAATGTATTCCCATTTATCTCGTATCCTTTGTAAGTCAATACAGTCAAAGATGGTCCCCTGGACAACAAGTACAGCTCATCACAAACAGTG
Organism: Triticum aestivum; assembly: GCF_018294505.1. Taxonomy (NCBI): domain Eukaryota; kingdom Viridiplantae; phylum Streptophyta; class Magnoliopsida; order Poales; family Poaceae; genus Triticum; species Triticum aestivum. The sequence continues at coordinate 99,941,416 of NC_057809.1, forward strand.
TTGTCACCTCTGAGACGTGTTTCCAACCAACTGCTGAAAGTCCTGATGTGTTCACATGTAATCCAGTCGTCGCACTGCTCCGGGTGTTTGGAGCATAGACTGTTCTTGTGTTCATCGACATACGGGGTCACCAAGGTAGAGTTCTGTAGAACTGTGTAGTGTGCTTGAGACCAAGAATATCCGTCCCTGCATATTATTGAGTCACTTCTAAGAGTGCCTTTTCCAGTCAGTCTCCCCTCATACCGCGATTTAGGGAGACCTATCTTCTTAAGGCCAGGAATGAAGTCAACACAAAACCCGATAACATCCTCTGTTTGATGGCCCATGGAGATGCTTCCTTCTGGCCTAGCGTGGTTATGGACATATTTATTTAGGACTCCCATGAACCTCTCAAAGGGGAACATATTGTGTATAAATACGGGCCCCAGGATGACAATCTCGTCGACTAGATGAACTAGGACGTGCTCATGATATTGAAGAAGGATGGTGGGAACACCAGCTCAAAACTGACAAGACATTGCGCCACATCACTCCTTAGCCTTGGTACGATTTCTGGATCGATCACCTTCTGAGAGATTGCATTGAGGAATGCATATAGCTTCACAATGGCTAATCGGACGTTTTCCGGTAGAAGCCCCCTCAATGCAACCGGAAGCAGTTGCGTCATAATCACGTGGCAGTCATGAGACTTTAGGTTCTGAAACTTTTTCTCTGGCATATTTATTATTCCCTTTATATTCGACGAGAAGCCAGTCGTGACCTTCATACTGAGCATGCATTCAAAGAAGATTTCTTTCTCTTCTTTCATAAGAGCGTAGCTGGCAGGACCTTTATACTGCTTCGGAGGCATGCCGTCTTTTTCGTGCAAACGTTGCAGGTCCTCCCGTGCCTCAGGTGTATCTTTTGTCTTCCCATACACGCCCAAGAAGCCTAGCAGGTTCACGCAAAGGTTCTTCGTCACGTGCATCACGTCGATTGAAGAGCGAACCTCTAGGTATTTCCAGTAGGGTAGGTCCCAAAATATAGATTTCTTCTTCCACATGGGTGCGTGTCCCTCAGCGTCATTCGGAATAGCTAGTCCGCCGGGACCCTTTCCAAAGATTACGTGTAAATCATTGATCATAGCAAGTACGTGATCACCGGCACGCATGGCGGGCTTCTTCCGGTGATCTGCCTCGCCTTTGAAATGCTTGCCTTTCTTTCGACATTGATGGTTGGTCGGAAGAAATTGACGATGGCCCAGGTACACATTCTTCCTGCATTTGTCCAGGTATATACTTTCAGTGTCATCTAAACAGTGCGTGCATGCGTGGTATCCTTTGTTTGTCTGTCTTGAAAGGTTACTGAGAGCGGGCCAATCGTTGATGGTCATGAACAGAAACGCCTTTAGGTTAAATTCCTCCTGTCTGTGCTCATCCCACGTACGTACACCGTTTCCATTCCACAGTTGTAAAAGTTCTTCAACTAATGGCCTTAGGTACACCTCAATGTCGTTGCCGAGTTGCTTAGGGCCTTGGATGAGAACTGGCACCATAATGAACTTCCGCTTCATGCACATCCAAGGAGGAAGGTTATACATACATAGAGTCACGGGCCAGGTGCTATGATTGCTGCTCTGCTCCCCGAAAGGACTAATGCCATCCGCGCTTAAAGCAAACCATACGTTCCTTGGGTCCTTTGCAAACTCATCCCAGTACTTTCTCTCGATTTTTCTCCACTGCGACCCGTCAGCGGGTGCTCTCAACTTCCTGTCTTTCTTCCGGTCCTCACTGTGCCATCACATCAACTTGGCATGCTCTTCATTTCTAAACAGACGTTTCAACCGTGGTACTATAGGAGCATACCACATCACCTTCGCAGGAACCCTCTTCCTGGGGGGCTCGCTGTCAACATCACCAGGGTCATCTCGTCTGATCTTATACCGCAATGCACCGCATACCGGACATGCGTTCAGATCCTTGTATGCACCGTGGTAGAGGATGCAGTCATTAGGGCATGCTTGTATCTTCTCCACCTCCAATCCTAGAGGGCATATGACCTTCTTTGCTGCGTATGTACTGTCGGGCAATTTGTTATCCTTTGGAAGCTTCTTCTTCAATATTTTCAGTAGCTTCTCAAATCCTTTGTCAGCCATAGCATTCTCTGGCTTCCACTGCAGCAATTTCAGTACGGTACCGAGCTTTGTGTTGCCATCTTCGCAATTGGGGTACAATCCTTTTTTGTGATCCTCTAACATGCGATCGAACTTCAGCTTCTCCTTTTGACTTTCGCATTGCGTCCTTGCATCGACAATGACCCGGCGGAGATCATCATCATCGGGCATATCGTCTGGTTCCTCTTGATCTTCAGCAGCTTCACCCATTGCAGCATCATTGGGCACATCGTCTGGTTCCTCTTGATCTTCACCAGCTCCCCCCGTTGGAGCATCAACGTATTCAGGGGGCACATAGTTGTCATTGTACTCTTCTTCTTCGCCGTCTTCCATCATAACCCCTATTTCTCCGTGCCTCGTCCAAACATTATAGTGTGGCATGAAACCCTTGTAAAGCAGGTGGGAGTGAAGGATTTTCCGGTTAGAGTAAGACCTCGTATCCCCACATTCAGTGCATGGACAACACATAAAACCATTCTTCTTGTTTGCCTCAGCCGCATCGAGAAACTCATGCACGCTCTTAATGTACTCAGAGGTGTGTCTGTCACCGTACATCCATTGCCGGTTCATCTGCGTGCATTATATATAATTAAGTGTCCAAATTAATAGAAGTTCATCATCACATTAAAACCAAAGTACACACATAGTTCTCATCTAACAACATATAGCTCTCCAGAGCATCTAATTAATTAAACCATACATTGAAACTATGTAAAACATTTCAATGCGAAAACAAATGCGATCATAATCACAACCAAGGTAACAATTGATCCAACGGCATAATGATACCAAGCCTCGGTATGAATGGCATATTTTCTAATCTTTCTAATCTTCAAGCGCATTGCATCCATCTTGATCTTGTGATCATCGACGACATCCGCAACATGCAACTCCAATATCATCTTCTCCTCCTCATTTTTTTTTATTTTTTCCTTCAACAAATTGTCTTCTTCTTCAACTAAACTTAACCTCTCGACAATAGGGTCGGTTGGAATTTCCGATTCACATAGATCCTACATAAATAAAATCTATGTCACGTTGGTCGGCATAATTTTCATAAACAATAAATGAACCAATAGTTATAAAGATAATATATATACCACATCCGAATCATAGACAGGACGAGGGTTGACGGGGGTGGATACCAAAACCATCGCACTATATAAGATGCAATAATAAAAGTAAGAAAATAATACAAGTATCTATGTGAACGTACAAGTAAGAATATTTTTTCCTTTCAAAAAGATGATAAGAACAAGAGGCTCACCACAGTGGTGCCGGCGATGAGCTCGGCGCGGGTGATCGATGGCGGTGAAGACGGGGACAGGGCGTGACGGATAGCTAAACCTAGACAAATATTGAGGAAAATGGAGTTTGAAGGTCGAGCTTGGAGAGGAGAAAGCTTAAGTAGTGTGGCTCGTGTTGGGGAACGTAGCAGAATTTTAAAATTTTCTACGCATCACCAAGATCAATCTATGGAGTCATCTAGCAACAAGGGGAAGGAGAGAGCATCTACATACCCTTGTAGATCGCTAAGCGGAAGCGTTCAAGTGAACGGGGTTGATGGAGTCGTACTCGTCGTGATCCAAATCACCGATGATCCTAGTGCCGAACGGACGACACCTCCGTGTTCAACACACGTACAGCCCGGTGACGTCTCCTACGCCTTGATCCAGCAAGGGGAGAAGGAGAGGTTGGGGAAGACTCCATCCAGCAGCAGCACGACGGCGTGGTGGTGGTGGAGGAGTGCGGGACTCCAGCAGGGCTTCGCCAAGCACTACGAGAGACGAGGAGGGAGAGGGGTATGGCTGCGCCAACAGGGAGAGCAAATCACATGTGTTGGGCAGCCCCATACCTCAAGTATATATAGGGGGAGGAGAGGGGCTGCGCCCCCACCTAGGGTTCCCTCCCTAGGGGTGGCGGCAGCCCCCAGATCCCATCTGGGAGGCGACCAAGCGGAGGGGGAGAGGGAGGCGCACCAGGCATGGGCCTTAGGGCCCATCTGCCCTTAGGGTTTGCCCCCTCTTCCCCTTAGGCGCATGGGCCTTGGTGGGGAGGCGCCCCAGCCCACCTAGGGGCTGGTCCCTTCTCACACTTGGCCCATGTATGCCTCTGGGGCCCGTGGCTCCTCCCGGTGGACCCCCGGACCCCTCCGGTGGTCCCGGTACACTACCGGTGATGCCCGGAACACTTCCGGTGGCGAAAACCATGCTTCCTATATATCAATCTTTACCTCTGGACCATTCCGGAATTCCTCGTGACGTCCGGGATCTCATCCGGGACTCCGAACAACATTTGGTAACCGCGTACATACTTTCCCTATAACCCTAGCGTCATCGAACCTTAAGTGTGTAGACCCTATGGGTTCGGGAGTCATGCAGACATGACCGAGACAACTCTCCGGTCAATAACCAACAGCGGGATCTGGATACCCATGTTGGCTCCCACATGCTCCACGATGATTTCATCGGATGAACCACGATGTCAAGGACTTAATCAATCCTGTATACAATTCCCTTTGTCCAGCGGTATTGTACTTGCCCGAGATTCGATCATCGGTATGCGATACCTTGTTCAATCTTGTTACCGGCAAGTCTCTTTACTCGTTCCGTAACACATCATCCCGTGATCAACTCCTTGGTCACATTGTGCACATTATGATGATGTCCTACCGAGTGGGCCCAGAGATACCTCTCCATTTACACGGAGTGACATCGCTATGTGACCAACATCCAAGAGTCTACTAGACTCAATGATCTAGTTCGCATCACTATGTGATAAACACTCAAAGAGTTTTGGGTTTGATCATGTTATGCTTGTGAGAGAGGTTGTAGTAAACGGGTCTTGCCATATTCAGATCCCTATGTATTTCGCAAAACTTTATATCGTAGATGCTGCTACTGAAGGAAATATGCCCTAGAGGCAATAATAAAGTTATTATTTATTTCCTTATATCATGATAAATGTTTATTATTCATGCTAGAATTGTATTAACCGGAAACATAATACATGTGTGAATACATAGACAAACTTAGTGTCACTAGTATGCCTCTACTTGACTAGCTCGTTAATCAAAGATGGTTATGTTTCCTAACCATGAACAAGGTGTTGTTATTTGATTAACGAGGTCACATCATTAGTTGAATGATCTGATTGACATGACCCATTTCATTAGCTTAGCACCCGATCGTTCAGTATGTTGCTATTGCTTTCTTCATGACTTATACATGTTCCTATGACTATGAGATTATGCAACTCCCGTTTACCGGAGGAACACTTTGTGTGCTAACAAACGTCACAACGTAACTGGGTGATTATAAAGGAGCTCTACAGGTGTCTCCAAAGGTAGATGTTGGGTTGGCGTATTTCGAGATTAGGATTTGTCACTCCGATTGTCGGAGAGGTATCTCTGGGCCCTCTCGGTAATGCACATCACATAAGCCTTGCAAGCATTGCAACTAATGAGTTAGTTGCGAGATGATGTATTACAGAACGAGTAAAGAGACTTGCCGGTAACGAGAATGAACTAGGTATTGGATACCGACGATCGAATCTCGGGCAAGTAACATACCGTTGACAAAGGGAACAACGTATGTTGTTATGCGGTCTGACCGATAAAGATCTTCGTTGAATATGTAGGAGCCAATATGGGCATCCAGGTCCCGCTATTGGTTATTGACCGGAGATGTGTCTCAGTCATGTCTGCATTATTCTCGAACCGTAGGGTCCGCACGCTTAACGTTACAATGACAGTTATTATGAGTTTATGCATTTTGATGTACCGAAGTTAGTTTGGAGTCCCGGATGTGATCACGGACATGACGAGGAGTCTCGAAATGGTCGAGACATAAAGATTGATATATTGGAAGCCTATATTTGGACATCGGAAGTGTTCCGGGTGAAATCGGGATTTTACCGGAGTACCGGGAGGTTACCGGAACCCCCCGGGAGCCATATGGGCCTTTATGGGCTTTAGTGGAAAGGAGAAAGGGGCAGCCCAAGGTGGCCGCGCGCCTCCCCCCTTCCCTAGTCCTATTAGGACTAGGAGAGGTGGCCGACCCCCCTCTCTCTCTTTCCCCCTCGGGGAATCCTAGTCCAACTAGGATTGGGGGGGGGGGAGTCCTACTCCCGGTAGGAGTAGGACTCCTCCTGCACCCTCCTCCTGGCCGGCGGCCCCCTCCCCCTTGGCTCCTTTATATACGGAGGCAGGGGGCACCTCTAGAAACACAAGTTGATCCTCGAGATCGTTCCTTAGCCGTGTGTGGTGCCCCCTGCCACCATATTCCACCTCGATCATATTGTAGCGGTGCTTAGGCGAAGCCCTGCGACAGTAGAACATCAAGATCGTCACCACGCCGTCGTGCTAACGGAACTCCTCCCTGACGCTTTGCTAGATCGGAGCCCGGGGATCGTCATCGAGCTGTACGTGTGCTAAGAACTCGGAGGTGCCGGAGTAACGGTGCTTGGATCGGTCTGATCGGGAAGACGTACGACTACTTCCTCTATGTTGCGTGAACGCTTCCGCAGTCGGTCTGCGTGGGTACGTAGACAACACTCTCCCCTCTCGTTGCTATGCATCACCATGATCTTGCGTGTGCGTAGGAAATTTTTTGAAATTACTGCGTTCCCCAACAGTGGCATCCGAGCCTAGGTTTTATGGTTTGATGTTATTTGCACGAGTAGAACACAAGTGAGTTGTGGGCGATATAAGTCATACTGCCTACCAGCATGTCATACTTTGGTTCGGCGGTATTGTTGGGCGAGACGACCTGGACCGACATTACGCGTACGCTTACGCGAGACCGGTTCTCCCGACGTGCTTTGCACATAGGTGGCTTGCGGGCGACAGTCTCTCCAACTTTAGTTGAACCAAGTGTGGCTACGCCCGGTCCTTGCGAAGGTTAAAACGGAGTCTATTTGACAAACTATCGTTGTGGTTTTGATGCGTAGGTGAGATTGGTTCTTGCTTAAGCCCGTAGCAGCCACGTAAAACTTGCAACAACAAAGTAGAGGACGTCTAACTTGTTTTTGCAGGGCATGTTGTGATGTGATATGGTCAAGGCATGATACTGAATTTTATTGTATGAGATGATCATATTTTGTAACCGAGTTATCGGCAACTGGCAGGAGCCATATGGTTGTCGCTTTATTGTATGCAATGCAATCGCGATGTAATGCTTTACTTTATCACTAAACGGTAGCGATAGTCATGGAAGCATAAGATTGGCGAGTCGACAACGATGCTACGATGGAGATCAAGGTGTCGCGCCAGTGACGATGGTGATCATGATGGTGCTCCGGAGATGGAGATCACAAGCACAAGATGATGATGGCCATATCATATCACTTATATTGATTGCATGCGATGTTTATCTTTTTAATGCATCTTATCTTGCTTTGATTGACGGTAGCATTATAAGATGACCTCTCACTAAATTATCAAGAAGTGTTCTCCCTGAGTATGCACCGTTGCCAAAGTTCATCGTGCCCAGACACCACGTGATGATCGGGTGTGATAAGCTCTACGTCCATCTACAACGGGTGCAAGCCAGTTTTGCACACGCAGAATACTCAGGTTAAACTTGACGAGCCTAGAATATGCAGATATGGCCTCGGAACACAGAGACCGAAAGGTCGAGCGTGAATCATATAGTAGATATGATCAACATAATGATGTTCACCATTGAAAACTACTCCATCTCACGTGATGATCGGTTGTGGTCTAGTTGATTTGGATCACGTGATCACTTAGAGGATTAGAGGGATGTCTATCTAAGTGTGAGTTCTTAAGTAATTTGATTAATTGAACTTAAACTTATCATGAACTTAGTACCTGATAGTATCTTGCTTGTTTATGTTGATTGTAGATAGATGGCTCGTGCTGTTGTTCCATTGAATTTTAATGCGTTCCTTGAGAAAGCAAAGTTGAAAGATGATGGTAGCAATTACACGGACTGGGTCCGTAACTTGAGGATTATCCTCATTGCTGCTCAGAAGAATTACGTCCTGGAAGCACCGCTGGGTGCCAGGCCTGCTGCTGGAGCAACACCAGATGTTATGAACGTCTGGCAGAGCAAAGCTGATGACTACTCGACAGTTCAGTGTGCCATGCTTTACGGCTTAGAATCGGGACTTCAACGACGTTTTGAACGTCATGGAGCATATGAGATGTTCCAGGAGTTGAAGTTAATATTTCAAGCAAATGCCCGGATTGAGAGATATGAAGTCTCCAATAAGTTCTATAGCTGCAAGATGGAGGAGAACAGTTCTGTCAGTGAGCATATACTCAAAATGTCTGGGTATAATAATCACTTGATTCAGATGGGAGTTAATCTTCCGGATGATTGCGGCATTGACAAAATTCTCCAATCACTGCCACCAAGCTACAAGAGCTTCGTGATGAACTATAATATGCAAGGGATGAACAAGACTATTCCCGAGCTCTTCGCAATGCTGAAAGCTGTGGAGGTAGAAATCAAGAAGGAGCATCAAATGTTGATCGTTAACCACTAGTTTCAAGAAAAAGGGCAAAGGGAAGAAGAAGGGGAACTTCAAGAAGAACGGCAAGCTAGTTGCTGCTCAGGAGAAGAAACCCAAGTCTGGACCTAAGCCTGAAACTGAGTGCTTCTACTCCAAGCAGACTGGTCACTCGAAGTGGAACTGCCCCAAGTATTTGGCGGATAAGAAGGATGGCAAGGTGAACAAAGGTATATGTGATATACATGTTATTGTCTTGGGGAACGTTGCAGAAAACAAAAATTTTCCTACGGTTTCACCAAGGTCCATTTATGAGTTCATCAAGCAACGAGTGATTAGATGCATCTACGTACCTTGTAGATCGCGAGCGGAAGCGTTCAAAGAACGGGGATGAGGTAGTCGTACGTGATCCAAATCACCGGAGATCCTAGCACCGAACGGACGGCACCTCCGCGTTCAACACACGTACGGAACAGCCATGTCTCCTCCTTCTTAATCCAGCAAGGGGGAAGGAGAGGTTGAGGGAGATGGCACCAGCAGCAGCACGACGACGTGGTGTTGATGGAGCTGCAGTACTCCGGCAGGGCTTCGCCAAGCACTATGGAGGAGGAGGAGGTGTTGGAGAGGGAGGCAACCAAAGGCCAAGGTAAGAAGTCCCCCATATCCCCCACTATATATAGGAGGGCCAGGGGGGCGGCCCTAGGAGATCTAATCTCCTAGGGTGGTGCGGCCAAGGGGGAGGAATCCCTCCTCCCCAAGGCACCTAGGAGGTGCCTTCCCCTCCTAGGACTCTTCCTCCTTGAAACCCTAGGCGCATGGGCCTCTTGGGGCTGGTTCCCTTGGCCCATGTAGGCCAAGGCGCACCCCCTACAGCCCATGTGGCCCCCCGGGACAGGTGGCCCCACCCGGTGGACCCCCGGGACCCTTCCGGTGGTCCCGGTACAATACCGATGACCCCGAAACTTGTCCCGATGGCCGAAATAGGACTTCCCATATATAAATCTTTACCTCCGGACCATTCTGGAACTCCTCGTGACGTCCGGGATCTCATCCGGGACTCCGAACAACATTCGGGTTACTGCATATACATATCCCTACAACCCTAGCGTCACCGAACCTTAAGTGTGTAGACCCTATGGGTTCGGGAGACATGCAGACATGACCGAGACGACTCTCCGGTCAATAACCAACAGCGGGATCTGGATACCCATGTTGGCTCCCACATACTCCACGATGATCTCATCGGATGAACCACGATGTCGAGGATTCAAGCAACCCCGTATACAATTCCCTTTGTCAATCGGTATGTTACTTGCCCGAGATTCGATCGTCGGTATCCCAATACCTCGTTCAATCTCGTTACCGGAAAGTCACTTTACTCGTACCGTAATGCATGATCCAGTGACCAGACACTTGGTCACTTTGAGCTCATTATGATGATGCATTACCGAGTGGGCCCAGTGATACCTTTCCGTCTCACGGAGTGACAAATCCCAGTCTTGATCCGTGTCAACCCAACAGACACTTTCGGAGATACCTGTAGTGCACCTTTATAGTCACCCAGTTACGTTGTGACGTTTGGTACACCCAAAGCACTCCTACGGTATCCGGGAGTTACACGATCTCATGGTCAAAGGAAAAGATACTTGACATTGGAAAACTCTAGCAAACGAACTATACGATCTTGTGCTATGTTTAGGATTGGGTCTTGTCCATCACATCATTCTCCTAATGATGTGATCCCGTTATCAATAACATCCAATGTCCATAGTCAGGAAACCATGACTATCTGTTGATCAACGAGCTAGTCAACTAGAGGCTTACTAGGGACATGTTGGTGTCTATTATTCACACGTGTATTACGATTTCCGGATAATACAGTTATAGCATGAATAAAGACAATTATCATGAACAAAGAAATATAATAATAATACTTTTATTATTGCCTCTAGGGCATATTTCCAACAGTCTCCCACTTGCACTAGAGTCAATAATCTAGTTACATTGTTATGAATCGAACACCCATGGAATTCTGGTGTTGCTCATGTTTTGCCCTAGGGAGAGGTTTAGTCAACGGATCTGCTACATTCAGGTCCGTATGTACTTTACAAATCTCTATGTCTCCATCTTGAACATTTTCACGAATGGAGTTGAAGCGACGCTTGATGTGCCTTGTCTTCTTGTGAAACCTGGGCTCCTTGGCAAGTGCAATAGCTCCAGTGTTGTCACAGAAGAGTTTGATTGGCCCCGACGCATTGGGTATGACTCCTAGGTCGGTGATGAACTCCTTCACCCATATTGCTTCATGTGCTGCCTCCGAGGCTGCCATGTACTCCGCTTCACATGTAGATCCCGCCACGACGCTCTGCTTGCAGCTGCACCAGCTCACTGCTCCACCATTCAACATATACACGTATCCGGTTTGTGACTTAGAGTCATCCAGATCTGTGTCGAAGCTAGCGTCGACGTAACCCTTTACGACGAGCTCTTCGTCACCTCCATAAACGAGAAACATGTCCTTTGTCCTTTTCAGGTACTTCAGGATATTCTTGACCGCTGTCCAGTGTTCCTTGCCGGGATTACTTTGGTACCTTCCTACCAAACTTACGGCAAGGTTTACATCAGGTCTGGTACACAGCATGGCATACATAATAGATCCTATGGCTGAAGCATAGGGGATGACACTCATCTCTTCTTTATCTTTTGCCGTGGTCGGGCATTGAGCCGAGCTCAATCTCACACCTTGCAAAACAGGCAAGAACCCTTTCTTGGACTGATCCATTTTGAACTTCTTCAAAATCTTATCAAGGTATGTGCTTTGTGAAAGACCTATGAGGCGTCTCGATCTATCCCTATAGATCTTGATGCCTAATATATAAGCAGCTTCTCCAAGGTCCTTCATTGAAAAACTCTTATTCAAGTAGGCCTTAATGCTGTCCAAAAGTTCTATATCATTTCCCATCAAAAGTATGTCATCTACATATAATATGAGAAATGCTACAGAGCTCCCACTCACTTTCTTGTAAACGCAGGCTTCTCCATAAGTCTGCGTAAACCCAAACGCTTTGATCATCTCATCAAAGCGAATGTTCCAACTCCGAGATGCTTGCACCAGCCCATAAATCGAGCGTTGGAGCTTGCACACCTTGTCAGCATTCTTAGGATCGACAAAACCTTCCGGCTGCATCATATACAATTCTTCCTTAAGGAAACCATTAAGGAATGTCGTTTTGACGTCCATTTGCCATATTTCATAATCATAGAACGCGGCAATTGCTAACATGATTCGGACGGACTTTAGCTTCGCTACCGGTGAGAAAGTCTCATCGTAGTCAACCCCTTGAACTTGTCGATAACCCTTAGCGACAAGCCGAGCTTTATAGATGGTCACATTACCATCCGCATCCGTCTTCTTCTTAAAGATCCATTTATTTTCTATGGCTCGCCGTTCAACGGGCAAGTCAGTCAAAGTCCATACTTCTTTTCATACATGGATCCTATCTCGGATTTCATGGCTTCTAGCCATTTGTCGGAATCCGGGCCCGCCATCGGTTCTTCATAGTTCGAAGGTTCACCGTTGTCTAACAACATGATTTCCAAGACAGGGTTGCCGTACCACTCTGGTGCGGAACGTGTCCTTGTGGACCTTCGAATTTCAGTAGGAGCTTGATCAGAAGTATCTTGATCATCATCATTAACTTCCTCTCTAGTCGGTGCAGGCACCTCAGGAACATTTTCTTGAGTTGCGCCATTTTCCGGTTCAAGAGGTAATACTTCATCAAGTTCTACTTTCCTCCCACTTACTTCTTTCGAGAGAAACTCTTTCTCTAGAAAGGACCCATTCTTGGCAACAAATATCTTGCCTTCGGATCTGAGGTAGAAGATATACCCAATAGTTTCTTTAGGGTATCCTATGAAGACGCATTTTTCCGATTTGGGTTCGAGCTTTTCAGGTTGAAGTTTCCTGACATAAGCATCGCATCCCCAAACTTTTAGAAACGACAGCTTAGGTTTCTTCCCAAACCATAATTCAAACGGTGTCGTCTCAACGGATTTCGACGGTGCCCTATTTAAAGTGAATGCGGCAGTCTCTAAAGCATAGCCCCAAAAAGATAGTGGTAAATCGGCAAGAGACATCATAGATCGCACCATATCTAATAGAGTGCGATTACGACGTTCGGACACACCATTTCGCTGAGGTGTTCCAGGCGGCGTGAGTTGTGAAACTATTCCACATTTTCTTAAGTGTGTACCAAACTCGTGACTCAAGTATTCTCCTCCACGATCTGATCGCAGGAACTTGATTTTCCTGTCACGTTGATTTTCAACCTCACTCTGAAATTCCTTGAACTTTTCAAAGGTCTCAGACTTGTGTTTCATTAAGTAGACATACCCATATCTACTCAAGTCATCAGTGAGGGTGAGAACATAACGATAGCCACCGCGAGCCTCAACACTCATTGGACCGCACACATCAGTATGTATGATTTCCAATAAGTTGGTTGCTCGCTCCATTGTTCCTGAGAACGGAGTCTTGGTCATTTTACCCATGAGGCATGGTTCGCACGTGTCAAATGATTCATAATCAAGAGACTCTAAAAGTCCATATGCATGGAGCTTCTTCATGCGTTTGACACCTATGTGACCAAGGCGGCAGTGCCACAAGTATGTGGGACTATCATTATCAATCTTACATCTTTTGGTACTTACACTATGAATATGTGTAGCATTACGCTCGAGATTCATAAAGAATAAACCATTCACCATCGGAGCATGACCATAAAACATATCTCTCATATAAATAGAACAACCATTATTCTCGGATTTAAATGAGTAGCCATCTCGAATTAAACGAGATCCTGATACAATGTTCATGCTCAAACTTGGCACTAAATAACAATTATTGAGGTTCAAAACTAATCCCGTAGGTAAATGTAGAGGTAGCGTGCCGACGGCGATCACATCGACCTTGGAACCATTCCCGACGCGCATCGTCACCTCGTCCTTCGCCAGTCTCCGTTTATTCCGCAGCTCCTGCTGTGAGTTACAAATATGAGCAACGGCACCGGTATCAAATACCCAGGAGTTACTACGAGTACTGGTAAGGTACACATCAATTACATGTATATCAAATATACCTTTGGTGTTGCCGGCCTTCTTGTCCGCTAAGTATTTGGGGCAGTTCCGTTTCCAGTGACCCTTCCCTTTGCAATAAAAGCACTCCGTCTCAGGCTTGGGTCCATTCTTTGATTTCTTCCCGGCAGCTTGCTTGCCGGGCGCGGCAACTCCCTTGCCGTCCTTCTTGAAGTTCTTTTTACCCTTGCCCTTCTTGAACTTAGTGGTTTTATTCACCATCAACACTTGATGTTCCTTCTTGACTTCTACCTCTGCTGATTTCAGCATAGCAAATACTTCAGGAATGGTCTTCTCCATCCCCTGCATATTGAAGTTCATCACAAAGCTTTTGTAGCTTGGTGGAAGCGACTGGAGGATTCTGTCAATGACCGCATCATCCGGGAGATTAACTCCCAGCTGAGTCAAGCGGTTATGTAACCCAGACATAGTGAGTATGTGCTCACTGACAGAACTATTTTCCTCCATCTTACAGCTGAAGAATTTGTCGGAGACTTCATATCTCTCGATCCGGGCATGAGCTTGAAAAACCATTTTCAGCTCTTCGAACATCTCATATGCTCCATGTCTCTCAAAACGCTTTTGGAGCCCCGGCTCTAGGCTGTAAAGCATGCCGCACTGAACGAGGGAGTAGTCATCAGCACGTGTCTGCCAAGCGTTCATAACGTCTTGGTTCTGTGGGACGGGTGGATCACCTAGCGGTGCTTGTAGGACATAATCTTTCTTGGCAGCTATGAGGATGATCCTCAGGTTCCGGACCCAGTCCGTGTAGTTGCTGCCATCGTCTTTCAGCTTGGTTTTCTCTAGGAACGCGTTGAAGTTGAGGACTACGTTGGCCATTTGATCTACAAGACATATTGTAAAGATTTTAGACTAAGTTCATGATAATTAAGTTCATCTAATCAAATTATAATGAACTCCCACTTAGATAGACATCCCTCTTCTAGTCATCTAAGTATAACATGATCCGAGTTAGCTAGGCCGTGTCCGATCATCACGTGAGACGGACTAGTCAACGTCGGTGAACATCTTCATGTTGATCGTATCTTCTATACGACTCATGCTCGACCTTTCGGTCTTCTGTGTTCCGAGGCCATGTCTATGCACATGCTAGGCTCGTCAAGTCAACCCTAAGTGTTTTGCATGTGTAAAACTGTCTTACACCCGTTGTATGTGAACGTAAGGATCTATCACACCCGATCATCACGTGGTGCTTCGAAACGACGAACTTTAGCAACGGTGCACAGTTAGGGGAGAACACTTCTTGAAATTATTATGAGGGATCATCTTATTTACTACCGTCGTTCTAAGCAAACAAGATGCAAAACATGATAAACATCACATGCAATCAAATAATAATAGTGACATGATATGGCCAATATCACATAGCTCCTTTGATCTCCATCTTGGGGCTCCATGATCATCTTGTCACCGGCATGACACCATGATCTCCATCATCATGATCTCCATCATTGTGTCTCCATGAAGTTGCTCGCCAACTATTACTTCTACTACTAAGGCTAACGCGTTTAGCAATAAAGTAAAGTAATTTACATGGCGTTTCTCAATGACACGCAGGTCATACAAAAATAAAGACAACTCCTATGGCTCCTGCCGGTTGTCATACTCATCGACATGCAAGTCGTGATTCCTATTACAATAGCATGAACATCTCATACATCACATATAGATCATTCATCATTCATCACAACTTTGGCCATATCATATCACAAAGCACTTGCTGCAAAAACAAGTTAGACGTCCTCTAATTGTTGTTGCAAGTTTTACGTGGCTGAAGTAGGGTTCTAGCAAGAACGTTTTCTTACCTACGTGAAAGCCACAACGTGATTTGTCAACTTCTATTTACCCTTCATAAGGACCCTTTTCATCGAATCCGCTCCAACTAAAGTAGGAGAGACAGACACCCGCCAGCCACCTTATGCAACTTGTGCATGTTAGTCGGTGGAACCGGTCTCACGTAAGCGTACGTGTAAGGTTGGTCCGGGCCGCTTCATCCCACAATACCGTTGAAGCAAGATAAGACTAGTAGCGGCAAGAAAGTTGACAACATCTACGCCCACAACAAATTGTGTTCTACTCGCGCAAGAAGAACTACACATAGACCTAGCTCATGATGCCACTGTTGGGGAACGTTGCAGAAAACAAAAATTTTCCTACGGTTTCACCAAGATCCATCTATGAGTTCATCAAGCAACGAGTGATTAGATGCATCTACGTACCTTGTAGATCGCGAGCGGAAGCGTTCAAAGAACGGGGATGAGGTAGTCGTACACGACGTGATCCAAATCACCGGAGATCCTAGCACCGAACGGACGACACCTCCGCGTTCAACACACGTACGGAACAGCCACGTCTCCTCCTTCTTGATCCAGCAAGGGGGAAGGAGAGGTTGAGGGAGATGGCACCAGCAGCAGCACGACGGCGTGGTGTTGATGGAGCTGCAGTACTCCGGCAGGGCTTCGCCAAGCACTATGGAGGAGGAGGAGGTGTTGGAGAGGGAGAGGGAGGCAACCAAAGGCCAAGGTAAGAAGTCCCCCATATCCCCCACTATATATAGGAGGGCCAAGGGGGGGCCCTAGGAGATCTAATCTCCTAGGGTGGTGCGGCCAAGGGGGAGGAATCCCTCCTCCCCAAGGCACCTAGGAGGTGCCTTCCCCTCCTAGGACTCTTCCTCCTTGAAACCCTAGGCGCATGGGCCTCTTGGGGCTGGTGCCCTTGGCCCATGTAGGCCAAGGCGCACCCCCTACAGCCCATGTGCCCCCCCGGGACAGGTGGCCCCACCCGGTGGACCCCCGGGACCCTTCCGGTGGTCCCGGTACAATACCGATGACCCCGAAACTTGTCCCGATGGCCGAAATAGGACTTCCCATATATAAATCTTTACCTCCGGACCATTCCGGAACTCCTCGTGACGTCCGGGATCTCATCCGGGACTCCGAACAACATTCGGGTTACTGCATATACATATCCCTACAACCCTAGCGTCACCGAACCTTAAGTGTGTAGACCCTACGGGTTCGGGAGACATGCAGACATGACCGAGACGACTCTCCGGTCAATAACCAACAGCGGGATCTGGATACCCATGTTGGCTCCCACATACTCCACGATGATCTCATCGGATGAACCACGATGTCGAGGATTCAAGCAACCCCGTATACAATTCCCTTTGTCAATCGGTATGTTACTTGCCCGAGATTCGATCGTCGGTATCCCAATACCTCGTTCAATCTCGTTACCGGCAAGTCACTTTACTCGTACCGTAATGCATGATCCAGTGACCAGACACTTGGTCACTTTGAGCTCATTATGATGATGCATTACCGAGTGGGCCCAGTGATACCTCTCCGTCTCACGGAGTGACAAATCCCAGTCTTGATCCGTGTCAACCCAACAGACACTTTCGGAGATACCTGTAGTGCACCTTTATAGTCACCCAGTTACGTTGTGACGTTTGGTACACCCAAAGCACTCCTATGGTATCCGGGAGTTACACGATCTCATGGTCAAAGGAAAAGATACTTGACATTGGAAAACTCTAGCAAATGAACTATACGATCTTGTGCTATGTTTAGGATTGGGTCTTGTCCATCACATCATTCTCCTAATGATGTGATCCCGTTATCAATGACATCCAATGTCCATAGTCAGGAAACCATGACTATCTGTTGATCAACGAGCTAGTCAACTAGAGGCTTACTAGGGACATGTTGGTGTCTATTATTCACACGTGTATTACGATTTCCGGATAATACAGTTATAGCATGAATAAAGACAATCATCATGAACAAAGAAATATAATAATAATACTTTTAGTATTGCCTCTAGGGCATATTTCCAACATATTGATGTGTACCTTACTAGAGCTCGCAGTAGCACCTGGGTATTTGATACTGGTTCTGTTGCTAATATTTGCAACTCGAAACAGGGACTACGGATTAAGCGAACACTGGCGAAGGACGAGGTGACGATGCGCGTGGGAAACGGTTCCAAAGTCGATATGATCGTAGTCGGCATGCTACCTCTACATCTACCTTCAGAATTAGTATTAGACCTAAATAATTGTTATTTGGTGCCAGCGTTGAGCATGAACATTATATCTGGATCTTGTTTAATGCGAGACGGTTATTCATTTAAATCAGAGAATAATGGTTGTTCTATTTATATGAGTAATATCTTTTATGGTCATGCACCCTTGAAGAGTGGTCTATTCTTATTGAATCTCGATAGTAGTAATACACATATTCATAATGTTGAAGCCAAAAGATGCAGAGTTGATAATGATAGTGCAACTTATTTGTGGCACTGCCGTTTAGGTCATATCGGTGTAAAGCGCATGAAGAAACTCCATACTAATGGACTTTTGGAACCACTTGATTATGAATCACTTGGTACTTGCGAACCGTGCCTCATGGGCAAGATGACTAAAACACCATTCTCCGGTACTATGGAAAGAGCAACAGATTTGTTGGAAATCATACATACAGAAGTATGTGGTCCGATGAATATTGAGGCTCGTGGCGGATATCGTTATTTTCTCACCTTCACAGATGACTTAAGCAGATATGGGTATATCTACTTAATGAAACATAAGTCTGAAACATTTGAAAAGTTCAAAGAATTTCAGAGTGAAGTTGAAAATCATCGTAACAAGAAAATAAAGTTTCTACGATCTGATCATGGAGGAGAATATTTGAGTTACGAGTTTGGTGTACATTTGAAAAATTGTGGAATAGTTTCGCAACTCACGCCACCCGGAACACCACAGCGCAATGGTGTTTCTGAACGTCGTAATCATACTTTACTAGATATGGTGCGATCTATGATGTCTCTTACTGATTTACCGCTATCGTTTTGGGGTTATGCTTTAGAGACGGCCGCATTCACGTTAAATAGGGCACCATCAAAATCCGTTGAGACGACGCCTTATAAACTATGGTTTGGCAAGAAACCAAAGTTGTCGTTTCTTAAAGTTTGGGGCTGCGATGCTTATGTGAAAAAGCTTCAACCTGATAAGCTCGAACCCAAATCGGAGAAATGTGTCTTCATAGGATACCCAAAGGAGACTGTTGGGTACACCTTCTATCACAGATCCGAAGGCAAGACATTCGTTGCTAAGAATGGATCCTTTCTAGAGAAGGAGTTTCTCTCGAAAGAAGTGAGTGGGAGGAAAGTAGAACTTGACGAGGTAACTGTACCTGCTCCCTTATTGGAAAGTAGTACATCACAGAAAATTGTTTCTGCGACACCTACACCAATTAGTGAGGATGCTAATGATGATGATCATGAAACTTCAGGACAAGATACTACTGAACCTCGTAGATCAACCAGAGCGAGATCCGCACCAGAGTGGTACGGTAATCCTATTCTGGAAATCATGCTGCTAGATCATGATGAACCTACGAACTATGAAGAAGCGATGGTGAGCCCAGATTCCGCAAAGTGGCTTGAAGCCATGAAATCTGAGATGGGATCCATGTATGAGAACAAAGTATGGATTTTGGTTGACTTGCCCGATGATCGAAAAGCAATTGAGAATAAATGGATCTTCAAGAAGAAGACTGACGCTGATGGTAATGTTACTGTCTACAAAGCTCGACTTGTCGCAAAAGGTTTTCGACAAGTTCAAGGGGTTGACTACGATGAGACCTTCTCACCCGTAGCGATGCTTAAGTCTGTCCGAATCATGTTAGCAATTGCCGCATTTTATGATTATGAAATTTGGCAGATGGATGTCAAAACTGCATTCCTGAATGGATTTCTGGAAGAAGAGTTGTATATGATACAACCGGAAGGTTTTGTCGATCCAAAGGGAGCTAACAAAGTGTGCAAGCTCCAGCGATCCATTTATGGACTGGTGCAAGCCTCTCGGAGTTGGAATAAACGCTTTGATAGTGTGATCAAAGCATTTGGTTTTATACAGACTTTCGGTGAAGCCTGTATTTACAAGAAAGTGAGTGGGAGCTCTGTAGCATTTCTAATATTATATGTGGATGACATATTGCTGATTGGAAATGATATGGAATTTCTGGATAGCATAAAGGGATACTTGAATAAGAGTTTTTCAATGAAAGACCTCGGTGAAGCTGCTTACATATTAGGCATAAAGATCTATAGAGATAGATCAAGACGCTTAATTGGACTTTCACAAAACACATACCTTGACAAGATTTTGAAGAAGTTCAAAATGGATCAAGCAAAGAAAGGGTTCTTGCCTGTGTTACAAGGTGTGAAGTTGAGTCAGACTCAATGCCCGACCACTGCAGAAGATAGAGAGAAAATGAAAGATGTTCCCTATGCTTCAGCCATAGGCTCTATCATGTATGCAATGCTGTGTACCAGACCTGATGTGTGCCTTGCTATAAGTTTAGCAGGGAGGTACCAAAGTAATCCAGGAGTGGATCACTGGACAGCGGTCAAGAACATCCTGAAATACCTGAAAAGGACTAAGGATATGTTTCTCGTATATGGAGGTGACAAAGAGCTCATCGTAAGAGGTTACGTTGATGCAAGCTTTGACACTGATCCGGACGATTCTAAATCGCAAACCGGATACGTGTTTACATTAAACGGTGGAGCTGTCAGTTGGTGCAGTTCTAAACAAAGCGTCGTAGCAGGATCTACATGTGAAGCGGAGTACATAGCTGCTTCAGAAGCAGCGAACGAAGGAGTCTGGATGAAGGAGTTCATATCCGATCTAGGTGTCATACCTAGTGCATCGGGTCCAATGAAAATCTTTTGTGACAATACTGGTGCAATTGCCTTGGCAAAGGAATCCAGATTTCACAAGAGAACCAAGCACATCAAGAGACGCTTCAATTCCATCCGGGATCTAGTCCAGGTGGGAGACATAGAGATTTGCAAGATACATATGGATCTGAATGTTGCAGACCCGTTGACTAAGCCTCTTCCATGAGCAAAACATGATCAGCACCAAGGCTCCATGGGTGTTAGAATCATTACTGTGTAATCTAGATTATTGACTCTAGTGCAAGTGGGAGACTGAAGGAAATATGCCCTGGAGGCAATAATAAAGTTATTATTTATTTCCTTATATCATGATAAATGTTTATTATTCATGCTAGAATTGTATTAACCGGAAACATAATACATGTGTGAATACATAGACAAACTTAGTGTCACTAGTATGCCTCTACTTGACTAGCTCGTTAATCAAAGATGGTTATGTTTCCTAACCATGAACAAGGTGTTGTTATTTGATTAACGAGGTCACATCATTAGTTGAATGAGCTGATTGACATGACCCATTTCATTAGCTTAGCACCCGATCGTTTAGTATGTTGCTATTGCTTTCTTCATGACTTATACATGTTCCTATGACTATGAGATTATGCAACTCCCGTTTACTGGAGGAACACTTTGTGTGCTACCAAATGTCACAACGTAACTGGGTGATTATAAAGGAGCTCTACAGGTGTCTCCAAAGGTAGATGTTGGGTTGGCGTATTTCGAGATTAGGATTTGTCACTCCGATTGTCGGAGAGGTATCTCTGGGCCCTCTCGGTAATGCACATCACATAAGCCTTGCAAGCATTGCAACTAATGAGTTAGTTGCGAGATGATGTATTATGGAACGAGTAAAGAGACTTGCCGGTAACGAGAATGAACTAGGTATTGGATACCGACGATCGAATCTCGGGCAAGTAACATACCGTTGACAAAGGGAACAACGTATGTTGTTATGCGGTCTGACCGATAAAGATCTTCGTTGAATATGTAGGAGCCAATATGGGCATCCATGTCCCGCTATTGGTTATTGACCGGAGATGTGTCTCAGTCATGTCTGCATTATTCTCGAACCGTAGGGTCCGCATGCTTAACGTTACAATGACAGTTATTATGAGTTTATGCATTTTGATGTACCGAAGTTAGTTCGGAGTCCCGGATGTGATCACGGACATGACGAGGAGTCTCAAAATGGTCGAGACATAAAGATTGATATATTGGAAGCCTATATTTGGACATCGGAAGTGTTCCGGGTGAAATCGGGATTTTACCGGAGTACCGGGAGGTTACCGGAACCCCCCGGGAGCCATATGGGCCTTTATGGGCTTTAGTGGAAAGGAGAAAGGGGCAGCCCAAGGTGGCCGCGCGCCTCCCCCCTTCCCTAGTCCTATTAGGACTAGGAGAGGTGGCCAGCCCCCTCTCTCTCTTTCCCCCTCGGGGAATCCTAGTCCAACTAGGATTGGGGGGGGGAGTCCTACTCCCGGTAGGAGTAGGACTCCTCCTGCGCCCTCCTCCTGGCCGGCGGCCCCCTCCCCCTTGGCTCCTTTATATACGGAGGCAGGGGGCACCTCTAGAAACACAAGTTTATCCTTGAGATCATTCCTTAGCCGTGTGTGGTGCCCCCTGTCACCATATTCCACCTCGATCATATTGTAGCGGTGCTTAGGCGAAGCCCTGCGACAGTAGAACATCAAGATCGTCACCACGCCGTCGTGCTGACGGAACTCCTCCCCGACGCTTTGCTGGATCGGAGCCCGGGGATCGTCATCGAGCTGTAGGTGTGCTAAGAACTCGGAGGTGCCGGAGTAACGGTGCTTGGATCGGTCGGATCGGGAAGACGTACGACTACTTCCTCTACATTGTATCAACGCTTCCGCAGTCGGTCTGCGTGGGTACGTAGACAACACTCTCCCCTCTCGTTGCTATGCATCACCATGATCTTGCGTGTGCGTAGGAAATTTTTTGAAATTACTGCGTTCCCCAACAGCTACCACGTTCCACTTGGAGCTATTCCAAATTATTGCTCCATTATACGTATCCGGAATCTCTACTCAGAGCTATCCGGATAGGTGTTAATCTTGCATCGACGTAACTCTTTATGTCGAACTCTTTATCACCTCCATAACCGAGAAACATTTCCTTATTCCTCTAAGGATAATTTTGACCGCTATCTGGTGGTCCAGTCCTAGATCACCTTTGTACCCTCTTGCCAGACATGTGGCAAGGCACACATCAGGTGCGATACTCAGCATGGCATACCGTATAGAGCCTATGACAAGAGCATAGGGGACGACCTTCGTCCTTCCTCTTTCTTCTGCCGTGGTCAAGCTTTGAGTCTTACTCAACTTCACACCTTACAACTCAGGTAAGAACCCCTTCTTTAACTGATCTATTTTGAACTCCTTCAAAAACATGTCAAGGTGTGCGTTCTTTGAAAGTATCATCAGGCGTCTTGATCTATCTCTATAGATCTTGATGCCCAATATGTAAGCAGCTTTATCCAGGTCTTCCTTTGAAAAACACTCTTCAAACAACCGTTTATGCTTTCCAGAAATTCTACATTATTTCGGATTAACAATATGTCATCCACATATACTTATCAGAAATGTTGTAGTGCTCCCACTCACTTTCTTGTAAATACAAGTTTCTAGCAAACATTGTATAAACCTAAAAGCTTTGATCACTCCATCAAAGCATATATTCCGATTCCGAGATGCTTGCTCTAGTCCATAGAAGGATCGCTGGAGCTAGCATACCTTTTAGCATCCTTAGGATCGACAAAACCTTTTATTGTATCACATACAACTTTTTCTTACGAAAACTAGTAAGAAAACTTGCTTTGACATCCATCTGTTAGATTTCATAATCGAAAAATACAGCTAATGCTAACATGATTCCGACGGACTTAAGCATCGCTACGGGTGAGAAATTCTCATCGTAGTCAACTCCTTGAACTTGTGAAAAGACTCTTTCCCACAAGTCGAGCTTCATAGACGGTAACATTACCGCCCACGTCCGTCTTCTTCTTAAAGATCCATTTATCTCAATGGCTTGCCGATCATCGGGCTAGTCCACCAAAGTCCATACTTTGTTCTGATATATGGATCCTATCTCGGATTTCATGGCTTCTAACCATTTGTCGGAATACGGGCCCACCATCGCTTCTCCATAGCTCATAGGTTCATTGTTGTCTAACAACATGATATCTAAGACAGGATTACCGTACCACTTAGGAGTAGTTTATATCCTTGTCGACCTACGAGGTTCGATAGCAACTTGATCCGAAGCTTCATGATCGCTATCATTAACTTCCTATTCAACAGATGTAGGCTCCACAGAAAACATCTTTCTGTGTTGCATCACTCTCTGGTTGAAATAAAGGTTCGACAACCTCATCAAGTTCTATCTTCCTCCCACTCAATTCTTTCGAGAGAAACTCCTTCTCGGAAAGGACCCGTTCTTAGCGACAAACAATTTGCCCTCGGATCTGAGATAGAAGGTATACCCTACTGTCACCTTTGGGTATCCTATGAAGATGTGTTTGTCCGCTTTGGGTTCGAGCTTCTCTGGCTGAAGCCTTAAGCATCGCAGCCCCAAACATTAAGAAACGACAACTTTGGTTTCTTGCCAGACCAATGTTCACACGACGTCGTTTCAACGGACTTAGATGGTGTCCTATCTAAAGTGAATGCAGCTGTCTCTAACGCATAACCTCAAAATGAAAACGGTAGATTGGTAAGAGACATCATAGATCGCACCATATCTCATAGGGTTCAATTACGACGTCCGGACACACCATTACCTTGTGGTGTTCCAGGTGGCTTCAACTGTGAAACAATTCCACAATGTCTTAAGTGATTGCTAAACTCATAACTCAGAAAATCCCCTTTTGATCAGATCGTAGGAACATGATCCTTTTTGTTATGATGATTCTTAACTTCACTCTGAAATCGCTTGAACTTTTCAAACGTTTCAGACTTGTGCTTTATTAAGTAAATATACCTATATCTACTCAAATCGTCACTGAAGATGAGAAAATAGCGATATCCACTGCATGCTTCAATTCTCATTGGATCACACGCATCAGCATGTATGATTTCCAACAAGTCACTTGCCCATTTCATTGTACCTAAAAGCGGGGTCTTAGTCATCCTTCCCATGAGGCGTGGCTCGCATGTGTCAAGCGATTCAAAATCAAGTGACTCCAAACATCCATCGACATGGAGTTTCTTCATGCATCTTACGCCAATATGACCTAAGCGGCAGTGCCATGAGAAAGTGGTACTATCATTATTAATTCTACATCTTTTGGCGTGAACATGTGTATTACCACGACCGAGATTCAATGAACCATTCACATAGGGTGCATGACCATGAAAGGTATCATTCATGTAAACAGAATAACCATTATTCTCTAACTTAAATGAATGGCCGTATTGCAATGAACATGATCTAATCATATTCATGCTCAACGTAGACACCTGATAACATTTATCTAGGTTCAATACTAATCCCGAAGGCGGATGGAGCGTGCGATGGTGATCTCATCAACTTTAGAAACACTTCCAACACACATCGTCACCTCGCCCTTAGCCAGTCTCCGTTTAATCCGTAGCTTTTGCTTCAAGTCACCAATAATAGTAACTGAACCGGTATCCAATACCCAGGTGCTACCAGGAGTACTAGTGAGGTACACATTAATAACACGTATAAATTTTGTTGAAGTTGCCAGCCTTCTTATCTACCATGCATTTGGGGTAATTCCGCTACCAGTGACCGTTGCTCTTACAATAGAAGCACTTAGTCTCGGGTTTGGGTTCAACCTTGGGTTCCTTCACTGGAGCGGCAACTGGTTTTCCATCCATATGAAGTTTCCTTTCTAGCCCTTGCCCTTCTTGAAACCAGTGGTCTTGTTAAACCATCAACACTTGATGCTCCTGCTTGATTTCTACTTTTGCGGTCTTAAGCACCGCGAACAGCTCCGGGATCAACTCCATCCCTTGCATGTCATAGTTCATCACGAAGATCTAGTAGCTTAGTGATAGTGGCTAGAGAACTCTATCAATCACTATCTTATCTGGAAGTTTAACTCCCACTTGATTTAAGTGATTGTAGCACCCAGACATTCTGAGCACATGCTCACTAGCTGAGCTATTCTCCTCCATCTTGTTGGCAAAAGAACTTGTCAGAGGTCTCACACCTCTCAACACGGGCATGAGCCTGAAATCCCAATTTCAGCTCTTGGAACATCTCATATGTTCTTTGGCGTTCAAAACGTCATTGGAATCCTGATTCTAAGCCGTAAAGTATGGTGCACTAAACTATCAACTAGTCATCAGGATGTGTCTGTCAGGTGTTCACAACATCCACAGACAACATTGTAGGGGTTTGCACATCGAGCGGTGCATCAAAGACGTAAGCCTTCTGTGTAGCAGTGAGGACACTCCTCGGACTACGGACCTAGTCCGCATCATTGCTTACAATATCTTTCAACTTAATCAGTCTCTAGGAACGTATTGAAACATGGAGCTACAATGTGAGCTATTCATCTACAACATATTTGCAAAGACAATTTAGACTATGTTTATGATAATTGAGTTCATCTAATGAACTCCCACTCAGATAGACATCCGTCTAGTTATCTAAGTGAAACATGATCCGAGTCAACTAGGTCATGTCCGATCATCACGTGAGACGGACTAGTCAACATCGGTGAACATCTTCATGTTGATCGTATCTTCTATACGACTCATGCTCGACCTTTCGGTCTTCCGTGTTCCGAGGCCATGTCTGTACATGCTAGGCTCGTCAAGTCAACCTAAGTGTATTGCGTATGTAAATCTGGCTTACACCCGTTGTATTCGAACGTTAGAATCTATCACACCCGATCATCACGTGGTGCTTCGAAACGACAAACCTTCGCAGCGGTGCATAGTTAGGGGGAACACTTTTCTTGAAATTTTAGTGAGGGATCATCTTATTTAAGCTACCGTCGTTCTAAGCAAATAAGATGTAAAACATGATAAACATCACATGCAATCAAATAGTGACATGATATGGCCAATATCATTTTGCTCCTTTTGATCTCCATCTTCGGGGCTCCATGATCATCGTTGTCACCGGCATGACACCATGATCTCCATCATCGTGTCTTCTTGAAGTTGCCTCGTCATCTATTACTTCTACTACTATGGCTAACGCTTTAGCAATAAAGTAAAGTAATTACATGACGTTTATGTTGACACGCAGGTCATAAATAAATTAAGACAACTCCTATGGCTCCTGCCGGTTGTCATACTCATCGACATGCAAGTCGTGATTCCTATTACAAGAACATGATCAATCTCATACATCACATATATCATTCATCACATCCTTTTGGCCATATCACATCACAAGGCATATGCTGCAAAAACAAGTTAGATGTCCTCTAATTGTTGTTGCAAGTTTTTACGTGGCTGCTATAGGTTTCTAGCAAGAACGTTTCTTACCTACGCGAAAACCACAACGTGATATGCCAATTTCTATTTACCCTTCATAAGGAACCTTTTCATCGAATCCGGTCCGACTAAAGTGGGAGAGACAGACACCCGCTAGCCATCTTATGCAACTAGTGCATGTCAGTCGGTGGAACCAGTCTCATGTAAGAGTACGTGTAAGGTCGGTCCGGGCCGCTTCATCCCATGCTGCCGCCGAATCAAGATAAGACTAGTAACGGCAAGTAAATTGACAATATCGAAGCCCACAACTGCTTTGTGTTCTACTCGTGCATAGAAACTACGCATAGACCTAGCTCATGATGCCACTGTTGGGGAACGTAGCAGTATTTTAAAATTTTCTACGCATCACCAGGATCAATCTATGGAGTCATCTAGCAACGAGGGGAAGGAGAGAGCATCTACATACCCTTGTAGATCGCTAAGCGGAAGCGTTCAAGTGAACGGGGTTGATGGAGTCGTACTCGTCGTGATCCAAATCACCGATGATCCTAGTGCCGAACGGACGGCACCTCCGTGTTCAACACACGTACAGCCCGGTGACGTCTCCTACGCCTTGATCCAGCAAGGGGAGAAGGAGAGGTTGGGGAAGACTCCATCCAGCAGCAGCACAACGGCGTGGTGGTGGTGGAGGAGCGTGGGACTCCAGCAGGGCTTCGCCAAGCACTACGAGAGACGAGGAGGGAGAGGGGTATGGCTGCGCCAACAGGGAGAGCAAATCACATGTGTTGGGCAGCCCCATACCTCAAGTATATATAGGGGAGGGGAGGGGCTGCGCCCCCACCTAGGGTTCCCTCCCTAGGGGTGGCGGCAACCCCCAGATCCCATCTGTGAGGCGGCCAAGGGGAGGGGGAGAGGGAGGTGCACCAGGCATGGGCCTTAGGGCCCATCTGCCCTTAGGGTTTGCCCCCTCTTCCCCTTAGGCGCATGGGCCTTCGTGGGAAGGCGCCCCAGCCCACCTAGGGGCTGGTCCCTTCTCACACTTGGCCCATGTATGCCTCCGGGGCCCGTGGCCCCTCCCGGTGGACCCCCGGACCCCTTCGGTGGTCTCGGTACACTACCGGTGATGCCCGGAACACTTCCGGTGGCCAAAACCATGCTTCCTATATAACAATCTTTACCTCCGGACCATTCCGGAACTCCTCGTGACGTCCGGGATCTCATCCGGGACTCCGAACAACATTTGGTAACCGCGTACATACTTTCCCTATAACCCTAGCGTCATTGAACCTTAAGTGTGTAGACCCTGCGGGTTCGGGAGTCATGCAGACATGACCGAGACAACTCTTCGGTCAATAACCAACAGCGGGATCTGGATACCCATGTTGGCTCCCGCATGCTCCACGATGATCTCATCGGATGAACCACGATGTCAAGGACTTAATCAATCCTGTATACAATTCCCTTTGTCCATCGGTATTGTACTTGCCCGAGATTCGATCGTCGGTATCCGATACCTTGTTCAATCTTGTTATCGGCAAGTCTCTTTACTCGTTCCGTAACACATCATCCCGTGATCAACTCCTTGGTCACAGTGTGCACATTATGATGATGTCCTACCGAGTGGGCCCAGAGATACCTCTCCGTTTACACGGAGTGACAAATCCCAGTCTTGATTCGTGCCAACCCAACAGACACTTTCGGAGATACCTGTAGTGTACCTTTATAGCCACCTAGTTACGTTGTGACGTTTGGCACACCCAAAGCACTCCTACGGTATCCGGGAGCTGCACAATCTCATGGTCTAAGGAAATGATACTTGACATTAGAAAAGCTTTAGCATACGAACTACACGATCTTTGTGCTAGGCTTAGGATTGGGTCTTGTCCATCATATCATTCTCCTAATGATGTGATCCTGTTATCAACGACATCCAATGCCCATGGTCAGGAAATCGTAACCATCTATTGATCAACGAGCTAGTCAACTAGAGGCTTACTAGGGACATGGTGTTGTCTATGTATCCACACATGTATTTGAGTTTCCTATCAATACAATTATAGCATGGATAATAAACGATTGTCATGAACAAGGAAATATAATAATAACCAATTTATTATTGCCTCTAGGGCATATTTCCAACAGCTCGAGCATTCCATCGAACACCTTGTGTGCATAGGAGGTGAGCTAGAGCACCACCAAGCCTCTCCCCCTTGGCCAGAAAAAAGCAGAGCAGTGTGCTCTGCTCTTACGCGAGGGGGTATATATAGGCACCTCATTGATCCCGGTTGGTGACATGAACCTGGACTAAAGGGGAGCCTTTGGTCCCGGTTCAAGCCACCAACCGGGACCAATGGTGGTGGGCCAGGAGCGAGGCCATTGGTCCAGGTTCGTCCCACCAACCGGGACCAAAAGGTCCAGACGAACCGGGACCAATGGCCCACGTGGCCCGGCCGGCCCCCTGGGCTCACGAACCGGGTCCAATGCCCCCATGGGCCCCGGTTCTAGACTGAACCAGGACTAATGGGCTAACCCGGCCTGGACCGTTGCCCCCTTTTCTACTAGTGATGGTTGCATTCGGGATTAGATTTTGTTGTAAACTTGGCATTGGCTGAGAAACCTCCGTGAGTAATGAGAATCTCCTTTTCTCCCGCAAAAAAAACAACGCTAGTTCTTTCTATTGGTGGGGACAATGCAATTTTCATGCATGGGCAAGGCTCTTGGGAGGGAGTGCCGGTTAATCTTTATCTTTACTCTTTACCTACTAATAAACCAGCTATTGCTTCTGGTCGTCCGTCGTGGTTGTTTTGCAAAAAAGCCCCTCGGTTTGTAGGAATTCAACCCGCAGTCCTATTTCAAGTGGCTAAAAACGTTTCATTCTTACAAATAAGACCCTGCGTTTTCTAAGTGATCAACCCACGCTGGAGAAGAGCGGCAGGGCTGGACCTTGCAAGGCCCGATCCGTGCGTGGCAGGGGTTGGGGGGCGGATCCAGACGCGGGCGGCGAGTCGGCGGTCGCCGGTGACGATGAGGAAGGCCGGAGCAAAAATTCCCAGGCGGATCCATGACATCCATGACTCCTGGGCAGAAGGAGACAGGGGGTGAGGGAGAGAAGAAGGAAGAAAGGAGGGTCGTTGCAGTTCAGACGAGGCGGTGGCTTGCTACAGCAAACAACGCGAGCAGGAGGTGCGTCGGCGCGGTGCAGGGGCCATCGCGACGGTGGTGGCCACAGCGTCATAGGGACGGAGGCAGAGCGGCTCGGGCAGGGAGGCGCGATGCAGCATGAGAGAAGGAGCACAACGGTGAGGCGAGGAAAAGCGAGGCCGACGGCGATGCAGCCTCACCGGGGTCGGGCGGAGCCAGCCGGCCTCCCAGGCCGTGCGCAGAGGTGCGGCAGCGGGCACGGCAGGGCGCCGGCCAGGGGATGCGCAGGTCGCGGCGGCCGGAGACGGCGCGCGGGCGGAGGGGCAGCCGCGGGCTCGGCTGGGCGGAGCAGCACGGGCGAGGCGCGGACGCGGCCGTGGCCTACAGCGATAGCGAAGGTGGGGTGGCGCGCAGGAGGGCAGGCGCCGCGAGCGGCGCGAGGCTAGCGTGCGCCTGCTGCGCCTCCCCTGGCGGCGCAAGGGGGGCGAAGAGATCGGGAGAGAGGAGTGAGGTTCGATCGGGCTAGGTTAGGTTAAGGTGCGGCTGGGCTGGGCCTTAGGCCAAATGGGCCGGCCGGGTTAGTTGCTAGGCTGCTCTCTCTCTCTCTCTCTCCATCTCCTAATTCTCCTCTTTTTTGTTTATTAAATATAATGAGAGAAAGAGTAAATGTGATAGAGGTATATGAATGGTATTCTGGAAAGGTGTTGTTTTTCCTGGACTTGCGAAAATGTGCTTGTTTCAAGAAAATTAGAAGTGGTCAATGCAAGGTTTAAATTCAAACTCATTTGAATTTAATTCAAATGGTTTTGAACTAGGACTAGGTTTTAGATGTGTCCAAAAATTATGATAATCTGGTGGAGCTTAGCAAACTGATGAAAGAATTATTGGTAAAGTTTGGGGACTAACCTTGAAGTAGAAAAAAGCATGGGATTTTTGGAATAGCTCAAAGGAATTTGGAAGAGCAATTGTATAAAATAGAAGGAAGGCTCAAATGATTTTTTTGGAAATGTTCACAGTTTTAAATTATTTGTGAATTATTTAATGTCATGATGTAATGCAAACGTAAAACAAATAAGACAAACATTATAAAATATGCAAGTTAGTGGAAGGTATGAAATTTATCAATTAAAAGATCAAAAATAAAACAAGGGTGTAATCATAGGCAGGCGACGTGCCGTGCTAACATGGAGAAGCCCATCTTTAGCACCCTCACCGACTCATGAGGCGGAATCGAAGTCTGGTGTAAAGTAGGGCATTGTCCTCGACGCTCCTCCAATAATGTTGGATCCCTGTTAAGACCGAATTCATGTTGCTTGAGTGGAGTATTATTTAATTCATAGTGATGCACAGTTTTGTCGGGTCTGGTTTCACCATTTAAGATCATGGAACAAACCATGTATTGCGATGGATAAATGCGAGGTGTATGACTCATCAATGTAGGTAAAGCAGGGTCTATCATTCCTTGAGATCGCTATCATGTCGACAAAACTTTACGTGGTTTGTTCTTCCGTTATAACGCGTGGGCATATTTCCTAGTCAAACCAATTAAGGGATTCGGTGGGATCGGACGGCCACGGTGCTCCCAGCTAGCCGGTTGCTGTGTTGCATGCTGGCATCATCGACTTCCGAGCTGTCGATGGATTAATTGTGGATCCATCGTTACCGGAGTAGTAGCGTCCGGCGAGTATATATTGGTGGGGACAATGCAATTGTCATGCATGGGCAAGGCTCTTCGGAGGGAGCGCCGGTTAATCAAACCAATTAAGGGATTCGGCGGGATCGGACGGCCACGGTGCTCCCAGCTAGCCGATTGCTGTGTTGCATGCTGGCATCATCGACTTCCGAGCTGTCGATGGATTAATTGTGGATCCATCGTTGCCGGAGTAGTAGCGTCCGGCGAGTGTATATATCTTCCCTTTTCCATGGCTGCTAAAAATACTTTTCTCAGGACAGCGACGTGGAATATTACTATTGTACGTACGTACTCCTACTAGTCTAGCCTCACAAAAGATATGGGTGTAGGTCAGGAGTTCTAATGCGTGGTGGATACATTACTAGTAAGTTGTAGGAGTATAACAGAGCTCACGGAAATATGTAAAGCAGGAGACTTTCTTTAAAAAAAATATGAGTGATACGATACTTCCTTCATTTTATAATGTAGTGCGCCTTCGTTTTTTGAGATTCAACCTTGATCATATATTAGACTAATAATATATACTCCCTCCGTCCCATAATATAAGAGCGTTTTTTACACTAGTGTAGTATCAAAAACACTCTTATATTATGGGACGGAGGGAGTAAATTACTAAAAAAAAATACTTCCTCCGTTCCTAAATATAAATCTTTGTAGAGATTTTACTATGGACCACATACAGATGTATCTAGATGCATTTTAGGCCTTTTTTGGTTCATAGGATAGGATTATCGTAGGAATAGGAATATTGTAGGAAATGAGATGACATGTATCTCAAATCCTATGAGTAGGAATAAGAAACAAGATGTCATTTGGTTGACACCAAATGAATTTTTCCATTGAGTCTAGGCTCATTTTTATTTTTCTATGAAATGTGGAGGATAGGAACCAATCCTATGTAGGAATAGGAATCCATTCCTATGAACCAAAGGGCTCTAAAGGAAAAAATCCTATAAGAATCCTATCCTCTAGAATTCCTATGAAATTCCTCCAAACCAAAGGAGGCCTTAGAGTATAGATTCACTCATTTTGCTTCGTATGTGGTCCATAGAACCTCTTCAAATACTTATATTTAGGAATGGAGAGAGTATATCTTTGAAAACTTTTTCCGAATATGAATTTAAAGTATCTGTCAGGCTCCCGTCATAGTCGCCCATGTTGATTAAATCATGATCAAAATTAAATCTCAAAAAACGTGGTCACATTGTATTATAAAATGAAGTAAGTATCATATACGCATCTCAGTTGGACTATAAGCTGGATAAGATGAGGATATGGGTACGTATTCTTGATGTGCCCATGAACTGGAGGACCGATGCAGTGGTGAAAGCATTATGTGTTAATCTGGGAAAGATCTTGCAAGCGGAGCTCAATGAGAAGGCTGGTAACTATGTTCGAGTCAGGGTGGAGATCCCGGTGTACCGACCGCTGGAAACTTCAGTAGCTATGTTTGCCAAGCTGCAGGGTACAAGAACTAAGATGAAGTTTGAGATTCAGTACGAGAAGCTGCCACATTTTTGTTATACATGTGGATATCTTGGACACAAAGAGAAGTCTTGTGGTAGGAAACGCAAAGGAGGTTTGCCAACTGGCAAATACAGTGGCAAGTTGCGCTGCTCACCACCACGTCGCTTTGGTCGGCAGTCCGGTACGGTGAGGGCGAAGACGAACCCGACGGTATTTCGGGGGCTTGATTTCTCGTCCGAGAGCACGGCATCATCGGCCCGTGGACGCGGCAGCAAGGGAGCGCGACGAACGGAAGGCGGCTCGGGTCGGCGTCAGCATCAGGCCGAGGAGCATAGCACTGGGAACCCTGCGGTGGACGAGCTACTGACTGCAAAAATGGAGGCTATGTCTGGGGGTAGCAAGGACGTGTTGAAGGAGCCACATGCCGCTACAGGGGGAGATGGTGCTAGCCACGGACTCGCCACATCGGGTGTTCAGAGCTCCAACCACTCTGAACCAAGGAGTTCTGACATGATACCAGCCATGCGCAATCTTTCACATGAAATCACCATGGCTAACACTGATCTCTCTGATGATGTATCAACCCTGGGCAAGCGTGCAGCCGTTGGAGACAATAGTACTGCTTTTGTACAGGAGGCGGGAGACCTTGCTTTGGTGCCATATGATAATAAGGCCACTTTGGCCGATCGTGTGCTTTCAGGTACCCCCAAAAAGCGCAGAACGTCGGGAACTCTGGAGGTGCAGCAGTCCCAGCATGAGGGCGAGGTGGCTGACCAGGAGATGGTGGACCGGACCAACAATTTGGAGGCTGTCGGCACAGGGGCCGCCGACGAACTGACGGGGCCGGCGGAGCCCCGTCAGGAGCAATGAATCTCCTCAGTTGGAACTGTCGAGGGGGTGGGAACTCTTGGACAGTTCGTGACCTTGTGAGTCTAGTGCAGGCTCACTCCCCGAGTATCGTTTTTCTTTGTGAGACTAGGCAGTCTAAGAATAAAATGAAACGTCTTCGTACTAGGTTAGGTTTGAGAGGTTTTGATGCTTTTGATTGTGTCGGTCGTAGTGGTGGTCTTACTTTGTATTGGCATGAGTCTTTGAGTCTTGATATAAAAGAAATAAATGAACGATATATTGATGCGTATGTAACTGGTACGGCGGGTGAGCCACCCTGGAGGCTTACCTGTGTCTACGGCGAGCCACGGACGGAGGACCGTCATCGCATGTGGTCTCTTCTCCGTGATCTTCACCAAAAGGCCAACATGCCGTGGGTCGTTGTGGGAGACTTTAACGAAGCGATGTGGAGTTTTGAGCACTTCTCCGACACACCGCGTTCAGCAGGTCAGATGCTTGATTTCAGATATGTTCTTGAGGTTTGTGGTTTGAGCGACCTTGGTTTTGCAGGTCTGCCCTATACTTTTGATAATCGTCGAGGGGGGCGAGCTAATGTAAAGGTCCGCCTCGACCGTGCTGTGGCCAACAACATGTGGAGAGATGTCTTCGCTCATGCCAGGGTGGAGCACCTGGTGGCGCCCAGCTCCGACCACTTGCCCATCTTGCTTCGATGCGCGCTCGAGGAGACGAGCTAGGCAACAGGCAGGAGATGCAGACAGTATGAGGTAATGTGGGAACGGGACCCATCCCTGCCCGAGGTAATTATGAACACATGGACTGAGTTGGGTGCTATGCTGAATCTTGGTGATATTGCTTCCGGTTTGGGTAACTTGATGAAAAAACTGCAAGACTGGAGCCGCAAAAATTTTGGTAATGTGATTAAGGAAATTAGCAAATCTCGCTCCCGCTTGGAGGAGCTTATGTCGATGAATGCAGATAGGAAGGACATACGGGAGGAGACCGACCGCATGAACGAGCTGCTATACAGAGAGGAGATGTTGTGGATGCAGCGGTCTCGTATTGCATGGCTGAGGGAAGGCGACCGCAACACTCAGTTTTTTCACCGGAAAGCGGTGTGGTGTGCACGGAAAAATCGCATTAAGACACTTATTGATGAGGCAGGGGTCACGTACAGGGACCATGGTTCCATGGCGGCTATGGCCACAGCCTACTTTTCTAAGCTTTTTACTGCTGATTCTTCTCTATGTGCGGATCCAGTTATAGATTTGATACAGACTCGTGTGACTGACAGTATGAATGATGGCCTGTGCGCAGATTTTTCAGACAAGGAAATAGCTGATGCTCTGTTCCAGATTGGACCACTCAAGGCGCCAGGGCCGGATGGATTCCCAGCCCGCTTCTTCCAGAGGAACTGGGCAGTTATGAGAGAACAGGTTATGGCAGGAGTGCGGGAATTTTTTCGTACAGGGATCATGCCTGAGGGGGTGAATGACACTTCCATTGTTCTCATCCCGAAGGTGGATAACCCGGAGAGGCTAACTGACTTTCGTCCAATAAGCCTATGCAATGTCATATATAAGGTGGTGTCAAAGTGTTTGGTGAATCGACTGAGACCTATTTTGGATAATATTATCTCACCTCAACAAAGTGCCTTTGTCCCTGGAAGGATGATTACAGATAATGCACTAATTGCCTTTGAGTATTTCCACATTATTCAGCAGGAGAAGGACCCTAGCAAGAGCTTCTGTGCATATAAGCTGGATTTATCAAAAGCTTATGACAGGGTGGACTGGATCTTCTTGGAGCGAATGATGAAAAAGATGGGCTTCGCTCGCCGGTGGGTGGACTGGATTATGGCTTGCGTCACCTCGGTGAGATATACAGTGAAATTCAATGGAACCCTCTTGGAATCATTTGCACCGTCACGCGTGCTACGGCAAGGTGATCCTTTGTCCCCGTTTTTGTTCCTGTTTGTGGCTGATGGTCTATCTGCGTTGTTGAAAGATGGAGAGCAAAGAGGAGATTATACCCCGCTAAAAATATGCCGAAGAGCGCCGGGAGTGTCTCACTTATTATTCGCAGATGATACGTTGCTCTTCTTCAAGGCAGAGGCGGACCAAGCTAAAAAGGTCCAACAAGTGCTAAATACATATGCAAAGGCCACTGGACAATATATTAATCCGTCTAAATGTAGTGCCCTGTTTGGCACTTCGTGTCCAGCCATGATGCAAGACGTGGTGAGAGATATTCTCCATATTGGTACTGTTACTTTTGAGGAAAAGTACCTAGGCCTTCCAACGCCCGAGGGTCGCATGTCGCGAGGTAAATTTCAGAATCTGCAGTCCCGGTTGTTGAAAAGGATTATTGCGTGGGGCGACACCCTCTCTCTGGCTGGCAAGGAGACTATGATCAAGGCAGTAGCTCAGGCCATCCCTACGTATATTATGAGCGTTTTCAAGTTACCTATGTCTGTCTGCGATGATCTGAACAGAATGGTCCGGAATTTTTGGTGGGGGGCATCGGAAGGCAAGCGGAGAACACATTGGATATCATGGCCAAGTATACAAGCTCAGAAAAGCAAGGGTGGCTTGGGATTCAGAGATTTCCGCCTCTTCAACCAGGCGCTCCTAGCGAGACAGGCTTGGCGTTTGCTAACTAATCCCACCAGCTTGTGTGTGCAGGTTCTCAAGGCACGGTACTATCACGACGGGCGCCTCGAAGATACGGTATTCTCGGGGAATGCATCTCCGACTTGGCAGGCGATTCAGCACGGCCTCGAGCTCTTGAAAAAGGGCATCATATGGCGCGTCGGGGGCGGGCAGGACATCCGCATTTGGCGAGACCGGTGGCTGCCTAGGGAGCCATCACGCCAACCCATATCCCTGCAGGGTACGTGCCGCCTAAGGAGGGTGGCGGAGCTCCTGGATGGCGAGGGGTCCTGGCGCATGGACCTGCTCCGCCGCTACTTCCTCCCTGCGGATGTCGACGTCATCACCAGTATCCGTACGTCGACCCGCGTCACCGAGGATATTATTGCATGGGCACCGGAGAGGAACGGTATCTTCACCGTTCGGTCCGCCTACCGCCTGGCCATGGACGAGCGCGAGCGTCCTTCGGCTTCCGCCACGAGCAGGGCACCGGATGGTCGTCGCGCCATCTGGAAGATCATATGGGGGTGCCCTGCTCCCCCTAAGGTACGCGTGTT
This sequence comes from Triticum aestivum, assembly GCF_018294505.1. NCBI lineage: Eukaryota > Viridiplantae > Streptophyta > Magnoliopsida > Poales > Poaceae > Triticum > Triticum aestivum. Next base: position 99,978,741 of record NC_057809.1, read on the forward strand.
CGCTTGGAGAGTCGTCACCAACTCACTTGCTACTTGGGCCAATAAAGCCTCGCGACACCTCGAGCTTACTGACATTTGCCCCTTGTGTGGTGTTGAACGCGAGGATGGATTCCATGCGCTTTGCAGGTGTCCCCTGGCAAGAGAGCTCTGGCGAGTTATGACCTTGGACTGGAACATCCCCAAGGTGGAGGCCATCGTCAACACTGGCCCAGAGTGGATCTTTTCACTGCTGGACCCCTTGGATGAGACGGCGAGACTGGTGGTGCTCATGACCATGTGGAGAGTATGGCATGTCCGGAATGAGATCACACACGACAAGGCGCCGCCCACTGCCGAAGCCTCTCGACGCTTTTTACACGGATACATCAACTCACTCTTGTGCATACAACAACATCCTGATGGTAACCTAGAGAAAGGGAAGATGGTGGTCCTGCCTTCACCACCACGCGCTCCAGAAAGTACGACGCCCAAGGTGCGAGCACACTGGGTACCGCCCCAGCCGGGCTGGGTTAAGTTGAACACGGATGGGAGCTACATAGCGGCCACAGGTGCGGCGGGAGGAGGTATGATCCTGCGTGATGACAGAGGCGAGATCATCTACAACGCATGTAGGGAGCTACGTACATGCGACAACGCTTTAGAGGCGGAGCTAGCAACGTGCAGAGAAGGCTTGGAGCTAGCCTTGCACCGATCTAACCTACCTATTCTGGTTGAGTTGGATAGCGCGGAGGCGGTGTCGATGATTACAGCACGCGAGATGGATAGATCATCACATCGTGCACTTATAGAGGAGATTCGTAGGTTGGCTGGAAGCGATGCTAGGGAGATCTCTTTTACTCTTTGTAGCCGTCTGCAGAACAGGATTAGTCATGAGCTGGCCGCCTATGGCCGTAGCACTCCGCGCACAGCAGTCTGGCTTACTGCCGGGATGGATTTTGTTGTAAACCTGGCTCTCGTTGAGAAGCCTCCTTGAATAGAATTCCTTTTTCCCCGCAAAAAAATATATATGCATCTCAGTTGTAGGGCGTAATACTTGTACGTGCGCACATGTAGGTGCGTAGAGCAATAATACAATATGAGTAGCTAGCTGATGCGCACAGTACTTACCGAGTCTAGATAAAAACAGCGGTACTGCGCACTGATTAACTGGGCCCCGTGATGTATTTTCGTCTATGGCTAAGGTACGTACGCCCATCCACATCCACATCCACCGATCCGCCGACCGATCATACATATGGATCATAGAGCACGAGTACGTAGCGCAAGTATTTTCTCCAGCATACATATGCAACAAGCCATCGACAATGAGAAAAGAAAACAATACTCCATCACGCGTCAAGTCGTTGTCCCATACGCGTTATTATCACGTACGTCCGTGAGGGCAGGGCTCCGCCGCCTCCTCCTCAAAAAAAAAAAGTTAGGGTTCGTGTCTTTTGCCGGCATCGGCGCAATTTCGCCTCGTCTCCGGTGGCCCTAGGATCCTGGCAAGGGCCGGCGAGAGGGCTCCGTTTTTAGTCTTTTTTTAATCTTGCTAGAGTTTGTGTCCTATTCAGGAAGGCGAGACGGCGGCCTCCCTGGAGATGGAATAAAGGTTATCCCGTCTAGCCCTCGTTCCGGCGATGCGTCTAGCATCGTTGGTGGACGTGTGGAGGTGTCTCTCCGGCAAATCTATTTTTGATAGATTTGTTCGGCTCTCGTCGTTGTCTGTCTATGTTCGCGTGTCTTCGGTTTGGATTCTTTCGATATACGTTATTTTTCATTGACGGTGGTTGCTGTTCTGGGATGCTGGTCTGTCTACGTTCGCGTGTCTTCGGTTTGGATCCTTTCGATATACGTTATTTTTCATCGGCGTTGGTTGCTGTTCTGGGGTGCTGGCATTAGCACGACGACTTACCGACTGTCTACTACAGCAAGTTGTGTCCGGCTCCAAGATAGAGGGGCGATGACGGCGGCGCGCCTTCGACTCGCTTCGGTGCTTGTAGTCGTCATTAGGTGCTCTACGGATCTGTATGTAATTTTTATTTCTGGTGTTTGTTATATTGTCATGATTGAAAATGAATAGATTGAAAGTTTTTTAAAAAAAATTAAAAAATACTTCATCGACAACTGGCTTCACCATCACGTACGATTAATGTACGTCGAGTCGTCGTAAACAGACAATTATAAATAAAACCGAAAAAAGTATGCTGGACGGCAGACGCTGCATGTACGATCGCCATGCCATGCGTTCAGTCAAAGCGTGGCGCCGTAGATAGGTATTATACGAGTCGCAACTCGCAAATCATGCAGTACTGGATGGAGACTAGTAGTACGTGACAGGGAGGGTGGCGTGGTATGGGCATCAACGGGTGGGTCCTGCTCCCTTTCCCCGGCCGATCGTCTTTCTGTTGGGGGTTGGGGCAAGGGATACGATACGATACGCGGCGGGGAGCGAAGAAATAGGCGTCGTTGCCTTTCCCGGGGCCGGCCGGTCCGGCTCTATCCGGCGCCGGAAAAGGGAAGCATCGACGATTTCTCACTTCTCGCCCGCCCAGCAGCATCGACCTAGTACGCAGATGCGTCCCATGGATGCCCCCGATGCTATGCGGCCTTCCCAGAGCCGGACGCGCGTGTCGAACGGTTTGAGGCGCGGCCGGCCGGCCGGGCAACGTACGTACGCCACTGCTTTTTTTTACTGAAAAACTGTAAGGAAATCCCTTATATAATATAATTGATGCAACAAAGCCAAATTATAAGTACCAGACCCTGTTTTTGGCTCGCTTCCGAAGAGCTAGTCAAAATTTCTGACCATCGGTGCGTGTCGCTGTGTTGTATCGTGGTATGGGAGAGTGCTGTCTACTTGCTCGGAGGCCTAGCAAAACTTTTTATTCTGAAATTGTGATGATCAAAACGGAGAGTTCAAGGGTAGAGGTAGTCCCGGAATCACAAAAACAGAATTCGGTAAAGAGAAAACAAACATGTCATATGGGCTCATATTTTCCAAAGAAAAATGGCTTTTGTTTCATTGTGCAATATTGCCATTTGGTATAAATATTTCATCCAGCTGTGCGATGTTAATGATCGGTCTTCAGCTTTTCAAGTTAAGACATAGTGCGAAATTCTGATAAGTCAAGGCTGAGCATGGGTTCATCTGCACCCTCTGAATAGTAAGTGCAAAAGAATAGTAAAAAGACAAAAAAAAAATCTAAACTTCTTTTTGCATAGAAGATGCTCAAGTGCGTTAGGAGCGTAAGAAACATCAGGGTTAATTGACATCGGAGGAGCCCTGCACACAGAAAAAAGCAGCTCCAACAGTGCATTCTTTCAGTCTTTATCTCACATGCCAGAATTTGGTTATTATTGCCACAACCTCCTCAAATGTTCAAACATCACCAAATTTTGTGCACACATTGTGTATTTACCGATTTAACTATTGACGAGCGGGAGCATGTGAGCCCGGGCTCGGAATCGGTAAGTCATACGGAATTCATTGTATGTAACATCATCGGTGTTGTCTGTCTATAGACATGACATCTCAACAAAAACGATGGTGCCACTGGTTATCCAATGAATGCGTTGGGCACCTAGGGGCCTAGGGTTCCTCCGTCTGGGTTTATTAGTCCTCTTCGTATTTTGTATCAAACTTTGCCCTTAGATTAACTAATAAAATATTGATGTATGTTATAAAAAATGATATTGAAAACTATGTTCAAATACGAATCCAACGATATAATTTTTTTGACATGCACTAACATTTTGTTAGTTAAATCTATAGTTAAAATTTAGCACCAAATACGAATGAGAACTAATAAACCATGACGGAGGTAGTAGTTGTTATCCGTTGCATGTGTCTTACTCGACGTAGAAAACCTCGACACGTTTCATCCCGCCGTTTAGCTCATGTAACCACAATTTATGCATATTTTTCCCTTTCCCCAAAGGCACCCAAAAATTATCATGCAATTGTGATGGCTCGTGTCCATTGTCAACCCGTCATCATGACATTTAGCTACTCCATATATAACTGTGGGCACGCAACAAAATTTTAGATAGCCGAAGGGTGTATCTACTCAGAGGCCACGCCAATCATCCCAACACGTCATCGCAAGGCATTAATCAGGTCCGTAATAGTAGCAAAATCTCACAGTGAACCAAGGCTAAATCGAATTATAGGGGACCTGGCAATTGGCATGGCATGGAGCTAGTCTCGTGGGAGGGAGCGCCGATTAGTCAGACTAATCAAGAGATTCGGCAGGATCGGACGGCGGCCGGCCGAGCAACGAGGGGGCGGCCGGCGCTTTATGATTGGCAAGGCGGACCGCAGTGGGTGTGGGGCTCCCGCGCTAGCCGTTGCTCTGTTGCGTGCTGGCATCTTCGTCCTCCAAGCTGATTGTGGACCGATCTTCGCCAATAACAACGAGTGGTGAAAGGCTACTGGTTAGGCCATCTTCAATAGTTTGTATATTAGTTTGTTGATAAAATATGTCATGTCATCAACCAATATCTTAACATACAACAACTTTAATGTGTTGTATCTAGTTTGCCCAATAGAACGTGAGATAACAAATGAGGTGCTCTCTCATTCTACATTGGAGTTTGTGCAATGAGTGTTGGTTCATATACATACAACCTTCCTCTCTTTCCTCATTTATTGTATGACACATCATCAAAAATCCTATGTGACAAAATCTACCAATAGCTATCTTACAATCATTGGAGATGCCCTTAGGCTGGTCACAATGGGCAAGAACATAAGCTAGTAACTTACACACTTCCCTAGACTATGCTACTACCTTCATAGTGGGTAGGAACATCTATGTAGTGTCATGCAACGATGTATTTATTAGGTTATAGACTCATTGTTTCTTGGAGTGTGTGATGTTCCGGTAACTTAGCTAGTTACCACAAGCATCTCTTTTTTCATTAAATATGTGCCACATAAGCAAAGTTGTATTGAAGTGTGTGATGTTACTCCTAAGTTCCTCTCCATTGTGACCAGCCTTAGTAGGAGTATATCTTATTTTGTGGTTTGTCTTTCCTTTTCCATGGCTGCTAAAAATACTTTTATGTGGACAGCGACGTGAAATACTCCTAACTACTAGCCTAGTCTCACAAAAAATAATATGGATAATAGTCTAGGTTAGGAGCACTACTGCGTGGTTGATATTAGTACATTATTGTAACTAGCGCGTTGTAGGAGTATAAATATAGAATAACTCACGGAAATAAATAAAGCAGAAGACTTCCTTTAAAAATGAGTGTACCGCGTACGTGCGCACATGTAGGCGTGTAGATCAATATGGCTGCCTAGCTAATCTCAAAAGAAAAAAAAATATGGCTGCCTAGCTTTTTTTTTGAGCAACAATATGGCTGCCTAGCTAGCTGATGCGTACAGCCCTCTCCAGCTGAAAAACAGTATTACTGACGTACGTAACGCTAGCTATTTTTTTTTCCAGTTTATTATATTCGAGCCAACAATATACTGTGTCGCAGTCCATCGATCACTCCCCCGGTAGTACGTGACGGAAGCGAGTCGCGACTCGCGATTAATGCACGTCAAGTCGTCGTAAATAAACATTAAAAGCGAAAAAAATCGGTTGGAAGGCATAGGCAGAAGCTGCATGCAATGTTCAGTTAAACTGTGGCACCGTTCGGCGATACAGGTATGGCGTGGTGAGGTGGCCCCGCTCCTTTCCCCGACCCGGTCGTCCTACTGTTTAGGACTTGGGATAGATATATGTGGTTGCCTTTCCCGAGGGCTTGTTCGGCTCGATCCGGCCCTCCACCGTCCAACAGAAATTGAAGCATCGCTTCTCAATACTCGCCCAACAAGCAACATCTACTCCCACGCGATGCGAGTGGGCTGGGCTACAGACGGATCAACTGGCGCGCAACCTGGATGCGTACCCGAGATACTCCGACGCGATGCGGCCTTCCGGGGGCCGGACGGGTCGAATGGTTCGCTGTGTCCGTGTCCTTTAGAGACGCTGCTGGCTGGTCCAAGGCAATGTACGGCACTGCTGGTTCTTCTTTTCCTGGAGGTGTCATTCCTAATGTCTCCCAATCCTACCTGGCTCTCTCGTTGTTAAGATGAACAGGTATATAATCTTAAAGTTGGGTCAACTAAACATAGTTTGAGCCCTCTAGTCTAGTGGGCACAGAATGGGTCGGTGCTCCTTGGCTAGCTTATATCACCTTCTCTCTGTGAGTCCGATCTATGAGACTTTAATTTTTATCTACCTTTTGATCCTCTACATTTGTTATTGTACTACGTACGAATTTAATTGCGGCAATACTTTGTGTTTCACCGACTCATACAAAGTATAGGAATTCTTGATGAATCATGATGGTACTCCCTCCGTTTCAGTTTACAAGTCCTGCGCGTATACCTAGATTGTTAATTTTATCACTCTAATATAAACTATATAACACAAAAATTATACCGTTTGAAAATAGAACATCTGAAGTTTATACTGGTATACTTTTTGTAATATATGACTTGTATTAGGTTGGTCAAATTAACGACATAGGGATACATGAATGCCCTATAAACTAAGAGAGAGGGAGTATGTAAGTTGTGGGAAAAAATGTTTGAGTCTTCTTTACAATTAGAACGTGGATTGTTAAGGATTCTAAAGAATTGTTATGGTGAGATCATCAATCTTGACTACCTCACACACCTTTTGCATGTGTCATCGGCGTGCTCCATCAGTAACAAATGAAGGACCGAGTGGTACATTATGTTCATATAATACCTCCGTTCCATAATGTAGTGTGTATAGATTTTTTTCAAAAATCAAACATTACAAACTTTGGTCAAGCTTATAGAGAAAACTATTTATATCTACAATATCAAAAATATAAAAATATGAAACTACATGTTACGATGAACCTAAAGATATATGTCTGGCATTCTAGATGTAAATGTTTTTTTCCACAAACTTGGTCAAAGCTTGTGAGGTTTGACTTCAAAAAGTACACTACATTATGAAACGAAGGGAGGAATGAAGATGATATTGTTGTAGGGTGCTCTATGTGGACCAACGCAGTGGTACAATGGGATAACATTAAGCTAATTTTAAAACACAGTCGCACCCATACACATGCTCTAACGCCTGTGCCGCTTCCCAGCCTAGCTAGTTTTAGTTAGGCGGAGGTTAAGCAACCATGCCATCCGCGGCTTATTTACTTTTCACCCTTGGCCATGACATGCAAATAGTTGTGTAAATTTGACATGGATAAGTTTCCCATCGTATGTTTGTCCCCACATGTTAGTCGCATGAAACGCCGATGAGTGTGAGGGTATGAAAAAGTACCTACCAACTTGCTCGAGTATATAGCCACATTTTCATTCTGAAGTAACATGATCATAACATGAAACATACGCAGAGACGAATACAATTGTGATGATCAAAACAAAGAGAGTTTAAGAGTAGAGGTAGGTTCGAAGCTACATACTTTGGGATACATTCCTTCATGATATATTTTTGGTTGTGTAAGTAAATAATGTTGTGGCTGGTGTACATTTTTCCCCAACTACAATTGAGTATAAAAAGGTTGATGCATGATTTATTTACAGTACCAATGTAACACCCCGAGAATCATGCCACAGTGATCTCCCCTTTAATGATGCCATGTCATCATGTTTTTCAGACTAAATTGCCACTTGATGAAAATCAAAACCAAATTCCATTTGAAATACAAGTCGATAATTTACTTCTTCTGTCATGCAAACAAAAATGTTTGTGATGTTGCAAATAAACCCCATATATTTGTCATGTTGAAACCTACCTCTTTGAATTCCCAAAATGCCACTGGATTTTCTTTTAGTGGTCCAGCAACATTTATCTTGCCCTTTTCAATTTCAAAAAAATGCCTAACCGCTTCCTATGGCCCTGAAACTTTTGTGGCAGTAAGGATTAATGCATACTAATTATTGGGACCAACTACATGTTTTTACAAGAGTCGGCTAGTGCCAAAGAAAATGCAAACAGAAACTACACAAGGGAAAAACAGAAAAGAAAAATAAAAGGCCTAATCTACTAGGCACTATGGCCCATCTAACAAACTGGACGGCCCAGCCCGCAATACCCCTGTCTCCCTCCTTCCTACTGCTCCTCCGACCGTGCCCACGCTCGCTCGTCCCCGCTGAGCCAGCTTGCCGTCCGCACCGCTACAGGAGCTCATGGATGGATAAGGGCCTCGCCCTCGACAACCCTGGCAACTCTATCCACTTCCCCTCGCCCTCTCCGCCTCTCCCTCTCCCCACGAGAACCCCTTCCCCCACGCACTAACTGCTTCTCCTCTCCGTCGTGGCCTCGCCACCGTGAAGCCCGCGGCCACCGTCGCCCGTTCGTCACTCCGACAAGTCCGGGAGTTCCGTCGTGGTCCAGCTCTTCTTCCTCGACACTGGATCGGGACCGGGAGCGCCACCGCCATTGCAATCTTCCTCTTCCTCATCTACAGCCACCGCGCGACCTCACCGTCGATCTCCACCACCGGCCTCGCCAAGCTCGTCCACGGCCTCCCCAGGGTGAGCCTCCACTCGTTCCCCCTTTCTTCGCCTCTCGACGACTCCGTTTGTCATCGTCCCGCGCCGCCCAAACTCTGGCGGCTGCGGTCCGCGTCCGCGCATCACGCCACGGCGCCCGTGCACGCCACCCCTCGCCGCGTCCTGCCGCAACCGGCCACATTCTGGCCGTCCCCTGCCCACGTCCTGGTCGCCCCGACCGCGGCCGCCGTCGCTAGCCGTCGCTTACCGCGCCCCGCTCATCGCCGCTCGTTGCTGCCTTCATTGCCCCGCGGCCGCCGAGCCTCCCCATGGTGCCTCGCCGCAACCTCCCTGCCGCTGCATCCGTGCCAGCCTGCACTCCGCAACCCGCGGCCGGCCATCTCCGCCACCCGCCGTCGCCCGCAGCCGGCCACAACCGCCGTTGCCTGCTACTGCCTAATGGCCTGGCCGCCGGTACCTTAGGTGCTCGTGCGTGCCCGTAGGCACATGCAGCAGAGGTTGGCTGGGCCACCGCCAAGTGGGGTCGGCCCTTGACTAGTTTAGGATTAGCATTAATGCTAATTAGGGTGTTTAGTCGCTGATGTGTGGGCCCCGTGATAAATTAACCTTGTTTAAATTAAAGTTACCCCCTGTCAATGACATGTAGACCCCATCTCTAATTATCTCTTTAAAAAGAAAATACTAAGTCTGTGAGAATGACACATGGGCCCCACTACCCAGGTTTGACCAGTCAACAATTGACTAGTCAACTGTGACTGGACTAATTGACTTGGTCAACACAACCCCCTGGCCCCACATGTCATTGACTGTGGTAGCCCTTGCTATGTAATGTTTATTCCGTTTCTTAATTCTATTTAGTAATAAATCCAGGAATTTAAAAAAACCCTTAAAACTTTAGAAAAACATTGAAAATAAACCGTAACTCGGATGAAAATGTTTTCTACATGAAAGTTGCTCAGAAAAATCCAGCGAATCCGAATACGCGGTCCGTTCATCTGTCACATGCCCCTAGCATGCTGAACATGGGACATTCCCCCTCCGGTCATCTGTCTGACACAGGTCCAGAACCGAGAAAGCATTCCTGGTTGAATCCCCCCTTCACCTATATCGTGTAGCCATACATTAGGTCACTCCCGGCACATCATATTGCCACGTTATGCTTTGTGATGCTATGTTTGCTTTATATTTACTGTTTCTTCCCCCTCTTCTCTCCGATAGACCCCGAGACCGATGCCGCCCCTGTGATCGACTACGTCGATGATGACCCCTCCTTGCCAGAGCAACCAGGCAAGCAAACCCCCCTTGAGCATTCCAATATCGCCCTTTTCCTTTCCTTTCATGCTTGCATTAGAACTACTACTGCTTTCTGTATGATCCTACTCTGATGCATAGCCTGTTGTTGTTACCTGCTTTCATACCTTACCTGCTTATCCTAAACTGCTTAGTATAGGTTGGTTAGTGATCCATCAGTGACCCCCACCTTGTCCTTGTTGCCCTTGCTTCATCATCGATGACTCGATCAACGTGTTCGACGTCCAGTCCCCGACACCGCACATCACCCCCCTAGTTGTACGACTCTGCAGTGTTATCATCGAGTGCCGAGGGTGGAACCTCTTACATTACTCCTGATGAGACCTCTATAGTGTAGCTATATGGTCGAGGTCATCAAGGGTGATTTCCTCCTTAACCACTTCCGTTACGGATCTGTCATGCAACCCCTCAAGTGTGAACCTCGAGGGTGGATCCTCTTACGTTCACCTTGATGATAACATCGAGTGGGATTCACCGGGGGTGATTCCTTGGGTTTTTCCCCTTGGTGTTAGACACACAGTTACTATGGTTACTATGACTTTACACTGAAGCCATGTTACTAAAGACGGGTCGACCCTGAGGGGTACCCGCGCGAGCTTAATTGCGAGTGATGTGGAGTCGGGTTGACCTGGAAGGTGCCCGCGAGATACTTACGAGGCGTGGCCGGGCATTCTTAGCCCTTGCCGCAAGTACTCGAGATGGGGCGACGGGGTCACATCGATCGTGAGTCTCTGCTCGTTACCGCGCGTTCCTAATCCACTACGATTTGGATATTTGATCCGAGGGGCCTCTGGCCTGATAGCACTAACCATCACGTGGGCATAGTATGGGCGTTCTACGTCGTATACATCAGCCGGAGCTTAATAGACGTCAGCGACTGAGCGGCGCGCGCTGGGTTGGACTGCGCAAGCACCTGCCTTGTTGAAGGAGGTAGCTAGGTCTGCTCACCGGCCGCCCACGCAACGTGCAGGAGTTCCCGGGGAGATGGCCCATGACCCCTGGGGGCATAGGTTTAGTCCGGCGTGCTGGCCTCTCTATTAAGCCTAGGTCGGGTTGCGGCGTATTGGTTGGCCGAGGCCGGGCATGACCCAGGAAAGTGTGTCCGGCCGGAGTTAATCGAGCGTGGTGGGTAAGTTGGTGCACCCCTACAGGGAAGAAAACATATATCGATAGCCTGTCCTACGGTAACGGACACTTGGAGTTGTATCCCGATCGATACAACTAGAACTGGATACTTGAGATGAGAAATGGTTATGAGAAATGGATTGTGGTGAGAAATGGATATGAGCAATGGATAGTATGGCTCGGGGGTCGCTTTCTCGCAGGGAGTCGAGAAAGGATCTATGGCCGAGGTTGATAACATTACTGCTACTTTACTTTATGCTACTCTACTCCCTCCTGTTGCTGCAAGATGGTGGTTTCCAGAAGATGCTAGTCTTCGATAGGCTAGACTTTCCCCTTCCCTTCTGGCATTCTTTAGTTTAGTCCATAGATACAATCCATTCCTTTGATACAGATGCATACTTAGTTTAGATCTAATGTAAGTCTTGCGAGTACTTTGGATGAGTACTCACGGTTGCTTTGCTACTTCTTTTTTCCCCATACCCGATTGTTGCGACCAGATGACGGATCCCAGGAGCCAGACGATGCCACTGATGACTACTACTACCCGGAGGATGCCTACTACTACGTGAAGGCCGCAGACGACTAGGAGTAGTTAGGAGGCTCCCAGGCAGGAGGCCTTGCCTTTTCGATCGTTGTTGCTTTTGTGCTAGCCTTCTTAAGGCAAACTTGTCTAACTTATGTCTGTACTCAGATATTGTTGCTTTCGCTGACTCTTGTGTATTCGAGCCCTCGAGGCCCCTGGCTTGTAATATAAAGCTTGTATTATTTTTAATTTGTGTCTAGAGTTGTGTTGTGATATCTTCCCGTGAGTCCTTGATCTTAATCGTACACATTTGCGTGTATGATTAGTGTACGATTGAATCGAGGGCGTCACAAGTTGGTATCAGAGCCAACTTCCTGTAGGTAGCCGCCTTTCCAACTCCTTGGTCGAAGTCGAGTCTAGTTACTACAAAAAAACTTTTACTAACTTGGCTGTGTGTCTTACGGGCCCACCTCACCATTGGGTGGAATTAGGATCTTTTACTCCTCGTCTATACTCTGGGACTCTGATCTCCCTTCTATTCGGGTTAAATAATTTTGCTATCTCTAACATTAGGTTCTCGTAACCACTTCATCCCGGAGAGCCCCTTCACCACAGATGACCGACTGTTTCATCAGAAGACTCTGAAGATACTTCTCGATGAGTCCCGAGATCCTGTCCCCACTTCTTTGTAGTTCCCTACCACCGATATATCCTTATGGATAACTACACACACTGGTATTCATACAATCATTCCTTGTTGCTCTTGTTATTACAAGATGCCCTGAACTGCTCTCCTTTGTTTCAAGAATCCTTTGATCTTACTACCTTACGGTTCCTTGTCACCTGAATACCCCTACGGATAACTTTGTGCACCTACCGAGTATCCGCTCATCCTTAGTTGATTCATGTACTTCACAATAGTCTTCGTAATACCATTCGTTCTTGTAAAAATCCTCAATAGCCTATTATTCTTGAATTTCTTGCTTGCTTGCATTATGGTTAATACCATAAGTCTAGTAATCTTATTGTCTTGCTTTGTCATTATCATTTTGAGTCCGTTGATACAATATGTTGCGAATGCTCGCAATCCTCAGTCAGATCCTAGAATTCATCCTTCCGGCTTAGACGTCATTTTAACATGTGCTGGATCTCGACCAATCAAATCGCCATCGATTGTACCCCTAAGGCTATTCTACCTATCCATCCCTAATCAGAGCATTGCTTCTGATCCCTTGTCTTGGAATTCATAATTCCATTGCAATTGAGATTTGAGTTAGTCGGTTGTTTCTATAATCTGATCTCCTTGCATTCTTTCTTCCTCTCGTTGAATACTGATGCTCACATCAGATCCCTTGTGGACCACCAGACCCCCTTTTTCGGATTTTATCTGACAGCGTCCTTCATATTCAATAAGCTTGTGAGCCTTTCCTCGGATACATAATGCTTTTGGTAAATTGTATCGTCTGTTTTCTCAAGCATGCTCTACTACCGAGCTTGTGTTATTTATTCTTGAAATTTATGATATATGTTCCTAAGATGCCCCGATGGGTTGAACCTATGCCTTCCTTAATCTGTGTGAACTCGAAAGTTATGCCGGTTATACTCTAGTGGCTTTTCGTCAGATAAAATTTCAATACTACAGCTTCATCAAGAGCCAGAAGTAAAATGAAAGGTTATGCATTATAGAAGTGGGAGTCGACCCTGAACCTTTGTGTTCATGCCCACAGACATGGTGTGGAACTTATCATGAAAGATTCTTGCAAGGATATTTAATCATTTGAATAATTCTTCCGGTATCGTAAATTGGATCCCTTGCAGTTATGGTCCCGACCATATTTCCTCCTTGATCCCATTTTCTGGGCAAGTTAAAATTATTTATCCTCTGCAAATCATGTCCCCCATCCAACCTCTACTCTGATTTACCTTCTGGCATTACACCTAGAACTTGATACTAGGAAGCCTTATACCACATCACATCATTCCTAGCCTGATCGACTATATTTTTATCGCGTCAACTTTTAACTGTGCTACCTGGTCCTTATGCCCGGAGCAACTTCCGATGATGAGCTAAGCTTACGTCGATCTTCCTCACCTTATCTTTTCGCCTTGAACATCAAGCTTAATTTCAAGTTTGTGTCGTACCCATGGTTCCAATAACCTTTCTCTTCATCATTCCTTTGAATGGATATCATCACCGATCATTTAGATCTTCATGAAATCTCTCGACAAATGTGTCGTGATCATCATTAACATTCTGAGCATTTCCAGGATATCAATTGAATTCATGATGAGAAATACCATCCTTGACTCTCGATGGTTTGTGTCAGCACCAACAACATTCTTGTCTTCCCCCAACACAAACTTGTTCATATGATTTTGGAAATACATCCTTTTTGGCATGTCGATGGATTGTGGCTGAGCCCGTCGGCCGCACCCTCACCTTTTCCCTGCTAAAATTGTATGGCTTATTTTCTAAGTTGTTTCCGATGGATCCTTGGTGTATCCAAAGTCTGACCTTTGCTTGAAACCATGTCAATGCTATCTCGAAGCATGTCTGTGGTAATCCGATCTCCAATAAGAATGTTTGAAGCACGATATTAAATTTTCTTTATCAATTATCCAAACACCGTTGTATGGGAAATGTCATGAAATATCTTTCCCCTTACCTAAATGGTTTTATACTTCTATCCTGTCATGGATATCTTGCTCTGCTTGTCCTTGGGAAGGATATACCCCTGAAATATGTGGTTAAACACATTTTCCTTTCCATTGGTCTAATTAATCCGATAATTTCATTTTTCCTTTCCATTGGTTTGTTTAACCTTCTTGTGATCTATATGATATAATAAGAAATAATTCCCTGCTTATAAAACACCCCGATGTACAACCTTGTCAGTGAGAACCTGTTGCTATTGTTGATGACATTCCGGTAACCACCGATGGACGTGAACCTTGCCTATTGGTCCGCCTCGTTCAACGAGCAGGAAAATGGCTCTCTTCGTCCAACACCCTTGGTACCAAACTTTCTTGCCAACACAATTGACAGGCAATCCTCTGAACTGCCTTGCTATCATGACCGTTCAAGATGTTAGCGCCTTCCTGCTTTTAACCACATGGTGGGCCCATAACCCATAGTTCCATAGGATCGAAACCTGACTCTCCTGTACACCCTTGCTTCTAAGGTTATTTCTCACGCTTGGCTTCATGTGAAAATCCCGAGACGTCTTCCGAGAGGCGATCTATTCTGGTATCAGACGCAATACCCCTTTCACCCCTTGTTTTAGGCAACAAACGATTGTCTACCCAGATGAAGCTTCTTATTGCACCTCACCTTGCTCTCGATGACTTTCAAGAATTTCAACTCGAGAGATGCCTCTATACCACGTTCACTGAGATAGTCCCCACGTACCTATCTTGTGTTGAGCTTCGTCCTTCCCGAGTCTTTCCCCCTTACTCCATCCCTTAAATCTCGGGACGAGATTTCTTGTAGTGGAGGAGATTTGTAACACCTCGAGAATCATGCCATAGTGATCTCCCCTTTAATGATGCCATGTCATCATGTTTTTCAGACTAAATTGCCACTTGATGAAAATCAAAATCAAATTCCATTTGAAATACAAGTCGATAATTTACTTCTTCTGTCATGCAAACAAAAATGTTTGTGATGTTGCAAATAAACCCCATATATTTGTCATGTTGAAACCTACCTCTTTGAATTCCCAAAATGCCACTGGATTTTCTTTTAGTGGTCCAGCAACATTTATCTTGCCCTTTTCAATTTCAAAAATATGCCTAACCGCTTCCTATGGCCCTGAAACTTTTGTGGCAGTAAGAATTAATGCATAATAATTATTGGGACCAACTACATGTTTTTACAAGAGTCGGCTAGTGCCAAAGAAAATGCAAACAGAAACTACACAAGGGAAAAACAGAAAAGAAAAATAAAAGGCCTAATCTACTAGGCACTATGGCCCATCTAACAAACTGGACGGCCCAGCCCGCAATGCCCCTGTCTCCCTCCTTCATACTGCTCCTCCGACCGTGCCCATGCTCGCTCGTCCCCGCTGAGCCAGAGCTCGTGGATGGATAAGGGCCTCGCCCTCGACACCCCTGGCAACTCTATCCACTTCCCCTCGCCCTCTCCGCCTCTCCCTCTTCCCACGAGAACCCCTTCCCCCACACACTGCTGCTTCTCCTCTCCGTCGTGGCCTCGCCACCATGAAGCCCGCGGCCACCGCCGCCCGTTCGTCGCTCCGACAAGTCCGGGAGCTCCGTCGTGGTCCATCTCTTCTTCCTCGACACTGGATTGGGACCGGGAGCGCCATCACCATTGCAATCTTCCTCTTCCTCATCTGCGGCCACCGCGCGACCACATCATCTATCTCCACCACCGGCGCCTCCCGGCCTCGCCAAGCTTGTCCACGGCCTCCCCAGGGTGAGCCTCCACTCGTTCCCCCTTACTTCGCCTCTCCCCGACTCCGTTTGTCACTGTCCCGCGCAGCCCAAACTCTGGCGGCTGCGGTCCGCGTCCGCGCATCAAGCCATGGAGCCTGTGCACGCCACCCCTCGCCACGTCCTGCCGCGACCGGCCGCATTCTGGCCGTCCCCTGCCCACGTCCTGGTCGCCCCGACCACAGTCGCCGTCGCTAGCCGTCGCTGACCGCGCCCCGCTCATCGCCGCTCGCTGCTGCCTTCATTGCCCCGCGGCCGTCGAGCCTCCCCATGGTGCCTCGCCGCAACCTCCCTGCCGCTGCATCCGTGCCAGCCTGCGCTCCGCAACCCGCGGCCGGCCATCTCCGCCACCCATCGTCGCCCGCAGCCGGCCACAACCGCCGTTGCCTGCCATTGCCTAATGGCCTGGCCGCCAGTACCTCAGGTGCCCGTGCGTGCCCGTAGGCACAGGCAACAGAGGTTGGCTGGGCCACCGCCAAGTGGGGTCGGCCCTTGACTAGTTTAGGATTAGAATTAATGCTAATTAGGCTATTTAGTCGCTGACGTGTGAGCCTCATGATAAATTAACATTGTTTAAATTAAAGTTACCCCCTGTCAATGACATGTAGACCCCATCTCTAATTATATCTTTAAAAAGAAAATACTAAGTCTGTGAGAATGACACCTGGGCCCCACTACCCAAGTTTGACCAGTCAACAATTGACTAGTCAACTGTGACTAGACTAATTGACTTGGTCAACACAACCCCCTGGCCCCACATGTCATTGACTGTGGCTAGCCCTTGTTGTGTAATGTTTATTCTGTTTCTTAATTCTATTTAGTAATAAATCCAGGAATTTAAAAAAACCCTTAAAACTTTAGAAAAACATAGAAAATAAACCGTAACTCGGATGAAAATGTTTTCTACATGAAAGTTGCTCAAAAAAATCCAGCGAATCCGAATACGCGGTCCGTTCATCTGTCACATGCCCCTAGCGATGCTGAACATGGGACATTCCCCCTCCGGTCATCTGTCTGACACAGGTCCGGAACCGAGAAAACATTCCCGGTTGAATCCCCCCTTCACCTATATCGTGTAGCCATACGTTAGGTCACTCCCGGCATAGCATATTGACACGTTATGCTTTGTGATGCTATGTTTGCTTTATATTTACTGTTTCTTCCCCCTCTTCTCTCCGGTAGACCCCGAGACCGATACCGCCCCTGTGATCGACTACGTCGATGACGACCCCTCCTTGCTAGAGCAACCAGGCAAGCAAACCCCCCTTGAGCATTTCGATATCGCCCTTTTCCTTTCCTTTCATGCTTGCATTAGAACTGCTATTGCTTTCTGTATGATCCTACTATGATGCATAGCCTGTTGTTGTTACCTGCTTTCATACCTTACCCGCTTATCCTAAACTGCTTAGTGTAGGTTGGTTAGTGATCCATCAGTGACCCCCACCTTGTCCTTCTTGCCCCTGCTTCATCATCGACGGCTCGATCAACGTGATCGACGTCCAGGCCCCGACGCCGCACATCACCCCCCTAGTTGTACGACTCTGCAGAGTTATCATCGAGTGCCGAGGGTGGAACCTCTTACATCACTCCTGATGAGACCTCTATAGTGTAGCTATATGGTCGAGGTCATCAAGGGTGATTTCCTCCTTAACCACTTCCGTTACGGCTCTGTCGTGCAACCCCTCAAGTGTGAACCTCGAGGGTGGATCCTCTTACGTTCACCTTGATGATAACATCGAGTGCCCGGTGAATCCTCGGGTTTTTCCCCTTGGTGTTAGACACACAGTTACTATGGTTACTATGACTTTACACTGAGCCATGTTACTAAAGACGGGTTGACCCTAAGGGGTACCCGCGCGAGCTTAATTGCGAGTGATGTGGAGTCGGGTTGACCTGGAAGGTGCCGACGAGATACTTACGAGGCGTGGCCAGGCTTTCTTAGCCCTTGCCGCAAGTACTCGAGATGGGGCGACGGGGTCACATCGATCGTGAGTCTCTGCTCGTTACCGCGCGTTCCTAATCCACTATGATTTGGATATTTGATCTGAGGGGCCTCTGGCCTGATAGCACTAACCATCACGTGGGCATAGTATGGGCGTTCTGCATCGTATACATCAGCCGGAGCTTAATAGACGTCAGCGACTGAGCGGCGCGCGCCGGGTTGGACCGCGTAAGCACCTGCCTTGTTGAAGGAGGTAGCTAGGTCTACTCATCGGCCGCCCATGCAACATGCAGGAGTTCCCGGGGCGATGACCCATGACCCCTGGGGGCATAGGTTTAGTCCGACGTGCTGACCTCTCTATTAAGCCTAGGTCGGGTTACGGCGTATTGTTTGGCCGAGGCCGGGCATGACCCAGGAAAGTGTGTCCGGCCGGAGTTAATCGAGCATGGTGGGTAAGTTGGTGCACCCCTACATGGAAGAAAACATCTATCGACAGCCTGTCCTACGGTAACGGACACTTGGAGTTGTATCCCGATCCATACAACTAGAACTGGATACTTGAGATGAGAAATGGTTATGAGAAATGGATTGTGGTGAGAAATGGATATGAGCAATGGATAGTATGGCTCTGGGGTCGCTTTCTCGCAGGGAGTCGAGAAAGGATCTCTGTCCGAGGTTGATAACATTATTGCTACTTTACTTTATGCTACTCTACTCCCTCCTGTTGCTGCAAGATGGTGGTTTCCAGAAGATGCTAGTCTTTGATAGGCTAGGCTTTCCCCTTCCCTTCTGGCATTCTGCAGTTTTGTCCACAGATACAATCCATTCCTTTGATACAGATGCATACTTAGTTTAGATCTGATGTAAGTCTTGCGAGTACTTTGGATGAGTACTCACGGTTGCTTTGCTACTTCTTTTTTCCCCATACCTGACTGTTGCGACCAGATGACGGATCCCAGGAGCCAGACGACGCCACTGATGACTACTACTACCCGGAGGATGCCTACTACTATGTGAAGGCCGCAGACGACTAGGAGTAGTTGGGAGGCTCCCAGGGAGGAGGCCTTGCCTTTTTGATCATTGTTGCTTTTGTGCTAGCCTTCTTAAGGAAAACTTGTCTAACTTATGTCTATACTCAGATATTGTTGCTTCCCCTAACTCTTGTGTATTCGAGCTTATGTATTCGAGCCCTCGAGGCCCCTGGCTTGTAATATAAAGCTTGTATTATTTTTAATTTGTGTCTAGAGTTGTGTTGTGATATCTTCCCGTGAGTCCTTGATCTTGATCGTACACATTTGCGTGTATGATTAGTGTATGATTGAATCGAGGGCGTCACAACCAACATATTTGTCAGGTGATGCACAGGGAGCCTTGGCTCAGTGATTGGGTATGCGGTTATGCAGCCAAACGACTCGAGTTCATTTTCTAGAATTGACAAGTGATGCACAGGGGTTTTCCCCCGTTTATTGATGATCAAGTTTGGTGTGTGGTGGAACCACACATCAAGAAATATCTTGATACTCATACTAAAATGGCCATATGCATCCCTAGCTGGTGCAGAGGCCGGGAAGTGAAATTCTATACCATTTTAGGTGTCTCCTCTCCCCTCGTCTATTCCCCTCGCCCCCCGTGACGCCCACCCCATGGGCAACCCGAACAGAACCGTTGTCGTCGGGCGAGCTCCCTACTCACCAGGTCTCCCTCCCCTCGGCACCGCCAGCAAGCGCCGCCGGGCAAAGCCCGCGCAGCGTCGGTGGCGGCGGGGCACTCCGGTTCTCCCTCTCACGGTGCTCGGCCGTTGCGGGGTGTCTGCCATGGGACCGCGTGGTTGCCATGGAGAGCTTGCGCTGGGGCTGCGCGACGTGTGTGTACGGCATGCGGGAGCGCGTGTGGTGCACGGACGTAGGCATGGTGATCTGGCTCTCATGGTGCGGCGGCGGCTGGCAGATCAGATCTCGGGGTGGCGGCCTCGATCGGTGGTGCGCGGTGCGGCATGCCTGGAGGGCGGCACTTGTGTGTGTGTGCAGATGGGGGCCCTTCCACGGCTGCGCGGGCAATGTGGAGGCGGCGGCGCTACGATGACTCCTCGATGGCCGACCGAAGTTCCATGGGAGGCGTCGTCTCCGACTCGATCTACTCTGATTCGTGCGGGCTACGATAGCGACTACGGTCGACGCCAATACTGCCTGGATGGATCTAGAGGGTAGGCATGGATCCGGGGAACTCTAGGCCGGCATGGTGGCCGCACTAAAGTCGACGTCCTCGGCGCTGTTTCCCTTCCTGGAGGCTTTAGTGTGGATCCTACGCCCCCACCTCTGCCATGAGCACAGGCGAAAGCCTCTGTTCCTTTGTTTGGGCGACGATGGCACTTTGGTGTCATGTTCCTTCCTAAAGGCATCGGTCGGGGACTCCTCTGGGTGGTGGAGATGCTAGTATTTCGGAGTCGATGCGAGATGGCATGTAGGTGGAGCGGTGTGGCATCAACCGTATCATCGATGGTAGGTTTCGGTGGCATGGCGAAGTGGAGACTCGACGTATGATGCGGGGGGAGATGGACTCACACAGGTGGAGGAAGCTATCTGGCGTCATGGTGGCGTTGATGGCAGAGAGGCCTAGCAATGTCGGTGCATCAGTTCTGCTATGAGGATGGACCGATGGAAGATAGAGGTGACGACCCTTGCAACGTGCGGTGCTCACTGGGAGTGTGTCGGACCGGTGTGGGACCCAATCCAGGTAGTGGCTTGGATGGGACACCTGAATTTAGATGTTAGGCTTTAGTGCTATGTCTATTTGGTATTAGGCCCGGACATACGACACACCTTCAGAAAGGGGATAAGAGTAGCAACAGCGTTGCCAAGATGGTGGCTTCAGGCTTATTGATGTATCACCTTGTATGGTCTTTGTGAATAATTAATAATATGGATGCATGCATCGTCCAGATGTAGAGACCGGGGGTACACCCTCCTTTTCTAAAAAAACAACATATTTGTCAATGATGATCATAAGTGAAGCATGTCCTACTGGGAGATTATCAAGACTGGCATCGTGGCTGCGATCCTACAACTGGTAGAACTGCATGGTGATTGCGTCGGGCTGATTAACTCAGCGAACATAATTCTGCTGCCAAAGAAGGCAGACGCCACCAGGATTGAGGACTACCATCCAATCAGTCTCATTCATGGCATCTCAAAGATTTTCACGAAGTTGTTAGCAAACCGGCTCGCCCCACTGCTCCCGACGCTAGTCTCCAAGAGCCAGAGTGCCTTCGTGAATAAACGGTGCATCCACGATCACTACCTACATGTGCAGAACTTGGTAAATGAGTTGCATCGCACGTTAACGCCTGGCCTCTTCCTCAAGCTGGACAGCTCAAAGGCCTTCGACTCTGTTGGCTGGGCTTACCTCCTGGAGGTACTTCAGGAACTTGGATTTAGTCAGTGTTGGCGGGATTGGATTTGCATGACCTTGGCATCATCTTCTTCGAGGATTCTGCTAAATGGAAACCCGGGCCCCCTTTTGCTCACGCTTACGGCCTGCGCCAGGGTGACCCTCTGTCCCCCATGCTCTTCATCGTCGCAATCGATCCGCTCCAGCTTACGCTCTGGGCAGCCTCCCAGGCCAGGATTCTACACCCTATCAAGGCTCATTCGGCTTCCTGCAGAATTTCACTCTATGCTGATGACGCTGGCATATTTGCCAACCCTGTGAAGGAAGAATTAGACGCCATTGCGGGAATACTTGCCTATTTTGGGGAGGCATAAAGTCTCATCACCAATGTGACCAAGACGGAGGTGTTCCCTATTCGCTGCCAGCAGATCAACCTCACCCATATTTTATCGACATTCCCTGTGAAGATCGCTTCCTTCCCAACCAAGTACTTGGGCCTCCCCCTGCAAACCTCACGGCTCAACTGGGTTGATCTACAACCTCTCATAGACAAAGCAATGGACAGGCTTTCGGGATGGAAGGGAAAGAACCTTGCGAGGCCGGGAAGAGTCTCCTTGGCGAAGTCTCTCCTACGCGCCATCGCCACACGCCATCTCACTGCGCTCCCTCTTTCGGCATGGGCCAACCACATGCTTAGCAAGATCTCTCGCAACTTCATATTGCAAGGTGACAATTCCGAGAATGCGACTGGAGGGCACTCCCTGGTGACTGGATGAAGGAAATATGCCCTAGAGGCAATAATAAAGTTGCTATTTATATTTCCTTATATCATGATAAATGTTTATTATTCATACTAGAATTGTATTAAACGGAAACTTAGTACATGTGTGAATACATAGACAAACAGAGTGTAGTATGCCTCTACTTGACTAGCTCATCAAAGATGGTTAAGTTTCCTGACCATAGACATGTGTTGTCATTTGATGAACGGGATTACATCATTAGAGAATGATGTGATGGACAAGACCCATCCATTATCTTAGCATAATGATCGTTTAGTTTTATTGTTATTGCTTTCTTCATGACTTATACATGTTCCTTTGACTATGAGATTATGCAACTCCCGAATACCGGAGGAACACCTTGTGTGCTATCAAGCATCACAACGTAACTGGGTGATTATAAAGATGCTCTACAGGTGTCTCCGATGGTGTTTGTTGAGTTGGCATAGATCAAGATTAGGATTTGTCACTCCTGTATCAGAGAAGTATCTCTGGGCCCTCTCGGTAATGCACATCACTATGAGCCTTGCAAGAAATGTGACTAATGAGTTTGTTACGGGATGATGCATTAAGGAACGAGTAAAGAGACTTGCCAGTAACGAGATTAAACTAGGTATGATGGTACCGACGATCGAATCTTGGGCAAGTAACATACCGATGACAAAGGGAATGACGTATGTTGTTATGTGGTTTGACCGATAAAGATCTTCGTAGAATATGTAGGAGCCAATATGAGCATCTAGGTTTTGCTATTGGTTATTGACCGGAGATGTGTCTCGGTCATGTCTACATAGTTCTCGAACCCATAGGGTCCGCACGCTTAACGTTCGATGACGATTTGTATTATGAGTTATGTGATTTGATGACCAAAGTTTGTTCGGAGTCCTAGATGAGATCACGGACATGACAAGGAGTCTCGAAATGGTCGAGAGGTAAATATTCATATATTGGAAGGTTATATTCGGACATCGGAATGGTTCCGAGTGATTCGGATATTTTACCGGAGTACCGAGGGGTTACCGGAACCCCCCGGGGGAAGTATTGGGCCTATTGGGCCATATTGGAGGAGAGGAGAAAGGCCACGTGAGGAGGGGCGCGCTCCCCTTGCCCAAACCAAATTGGACTAGGGGAGGGGTGCGGCCCCCCTTTTTCCTTCTCCTTCTCTCTCCCTTCCCCTTTTCCTTCTCCGGTGGAAGGAAGGAGGGGGGGGGGGCGAATCCTACTTGGACTAGGAGCCCAAGTAGGACCCCCCCATGGCGCGCCCCCTTGGTCGGCTACCTCCTCCTCCCCCTTTATATACGGAGGCGGGGGGGGGGCACCCAAAAGGCACAACCGACAATCTCTTAGCCGTGTGCGGTGCCCCCTACACAATTTAACACCTAGGTCATATTGTCGTAGTGCTTAGGTGTGAAGCCCTGCGCCGGTAACTTCATCATCGCCGTCACCACGCCGTCGTGCTGACAGAACTCACCCTCGTCCTCAACTGGATCAAGAGCTCGAGGGATGTCATCGTGATGAACGTGTGCTGAACACAGAGGTGTCGTACGTTCAGTACTTGGATCGGTTGGACCGTGAAGACGTTCGACTACATCAACCACGTTACTAAATGCTTCCGCTTTCGGTCTACGAGGGTACATGGACACACTCTCCCCTCTCGTTGCTATGCATCTCATAGTTAGATCTTGCGTGAACGTAGGAATTTTTTTGAATTACTACGTTCCCCAACAGTGGCATCTATTGGGGATATAACTATTAGGTATGACCCGCCCAGGAGGGGCCGGGTGTCGGTGTCAAAACCAGCGGATCTCGGGTAGGGGGTCCCGAACTGTGCGTCTAAGGCTGATGGTAACAGGAGGTGGGGGACACGATGTTTACCCAGGTTCGAGCCCTCTCGATGGAGATAATACCCTACTTCCTGCTTGATTGATCTTGATGATATGAGTATTACAAGAGTTGATCTACCACGAGATCGTAGAGGCTAAACCCTAGAAGCTAGCCTATGATTATGATTGTTGTTGTCCTATGGACTAAACCCTCTGGTTTATATAGACACCAAAGGGGCTAGGGTTACACAGAGTGGGTTACAGAGAAGGAGATCTACATATCTGAATCGCCAAGCTTGCCTTCCACGCAAAGGAGAGTGCCACCCGGACACGGGACTAAGCCTTCAATCTTGTATCTTCATAGTCCAACTGTTGGGGAACGTAGTAATTTCAAAAAATTTCCTATGCACACGCAAGATCATGGTGATGCATAGCAACGAGAGGGGAGAGTGTTGTCCACGTACCCTCGTAGACCGAAAGCGGAAGCGTTATGACAACGCGGTTGATGTAGTCGTACATCTTCACGGCCCGACCGATCAAGCACCGAAACTACGACACCTCCGAGTTCTAGCACACGTTCAGCTCGATGATAATCCCCGGACTCCGATCCAGCAGAATGCCGGGGAAGAGTTCCGTCAGCACGACGGTGTGGTGACGATCTTGATGTTCTACCGTCGCAGGGCTTCGCCTAAGCACTGCTACAATATTATCCAGGATTATGGTGGAGGGGGGCACCGCACACGGCTAAGATATCAATGATCAATTGTTGTGTCTCTAGGGTGCCCCCTGCCCCCGTATATAAAGGAGCAAGGGGGGGAGGTGGCCGGCCTAGGAGGAGGGCGCGCCAAGGGGGGAGTCCTACTCCCACCGGGAGTAGGACTCCTCCTTCCCTTGTTGGAGTAGGAGAAGGAAAGAGGGGGAGAGGAACAAGGAAAAGTGGGCTGCACCCCTTGTCCAATTCGGACCAGAGGGGGGGCGCGCGCCTTCTTCCTTTTGGCCTCTCTCCTCTATTCCCGTATGGCCCAATAAGGCCCATATACTCCCCAGCAAATTCTCGTAACTCTCCGGTACTCCGAAAAATACCCGAATCACTCGGAACCTTTCCGATGTCCGAATATAGTCGTCCAATATATCGATCTTTATGTCTCAACCATTTCGAGATTCCTCGTCATGTCCCCGATCTCATCCGGGACTCCGAACTCCTTCGGTAAATCAAAACTCATAAACTCATAATATAAGTGTCATCGAAACCTTAAGCGTGCGGACCCTACGGGTTCGAGAACAATGTAGACATGACCGAGACACGTCTCCGGTCAATAACCAATAGCGGAACCTGGATGCTCATACTGGCTCCCACATATTCTACGAAGATCTTTATCGGTCAGACCGCATAACAACATACGTTGTTCCCTTTGTCATCAGTATGTTACTTGCCCAAGATTCGATCGTCGGTATCTCAATACCTAGTTCAATATCGTTACCGGCAAGTCTCTTTACTCATTCCGTAATACATCATCCCGCAACTAACTCATTAGTTGCAATGCTTGCAAGGCTTAAGTGATGTGCATTACCGAGAGGGCCCAGAGATACCTCTCCGACAGTCGGAGTGACAAATCCTAATCTCGAAATACGTCAACCCAACAAGTACCTTTGGAGACACTTGTAGAGCACCTTTATAATCACCCAGTTACGTTGTGACGTTTGATAGCACACAAAGTGTTCCTCCGGTAAACGGGAGTTGCATAATCTCATAGTCATAGGAACATGTATAAGTTATGAAGAAAGCAATAGCAACAAACTAAACGATCAAGTGCTAAGCTAATGGAATGGGTCAAGTCAATCACATCATTCTCCTAATGATGTGACCCCGTTAAGCAAATGACAACTCATGTCTATGGTTAGGAAACATAACCATCTTTGATCAACGAGCTAGTCAAGTAGAGGCATACTAGTGACACTCTGTTTGTCTATGTATTCACACATGTATTATGTTTCCGGTTAATACAATTCTAGCATGAATAATAAACATTTATCATGATATAAGGAAATAAAAATTAACTTTATAATTGCCTCTAGGGCATATTTCCTTCAGTCTCCCAATTGCACTAGAGTTAATAATCTAGTTGACATCGCCATGTGATTTAATACCAATAGTTCACATCACCATGTGATTAACACCCATAGTTCACATCGACATGCGACCAACACCCAATGGGTTTACTAGAGTCAATAATCTAGTTCACATTGCTATGTGATTAACACCCAAAGAGTACTAAGTTGTGATCATGTTTTGCTTGTGAGAGAAGTTTAGTCAACGGGTCTGCCACATTCAGATCCGTATGTATTTTGCAAATTTCTATGTCAACAATGTTCTGCACGGAGCTACTTTAGCTAGTTGCTCCCACTTTCAATATGTGTCCAGATTGAGACTTTGAGTCATCTGGATTAGTGTCAAAACCTGCATCGACGTAACCCTTTATGATGAACCTTTTGTCACCTCCATAATCGAGAAACATATCCTTATTCCACTAAGGATAATTTTGACCAATGTTTAGTGATCTACTCCTAGATCACTATTGTACTCCCTTGCCAAACTCAAGGCAGGGTATACAATAGGTCTGGTACATAGCATGTCATACTTTATAGAACCTATGGCTGAGGCATAGGGAATGACTTTCATTCTCTCTCTATCTTCTGTCGTGGTCGGGTTTTGAGTCTTACTCAACTTCACACCTTGTAACACAGGCAAGAACTCTTTCTTTGACTGTTCCATTTTGAACTACTTCAAAATCTTGTCAAGGTATGTACTCATTGAAAAACTTATCAAGCGTCTTGATCTATCTCTATAGAACTTGATGCTCAATATGTAAGCATCTTCACCGAGGTCTTTCTTTGAAAAACTCCTTTCAAACATTCCTTTATGCTTTGCAGAATAATTCTACATTATCTCCGATCAACAACATGTCATTCACATATACTTATCAGAAATGTTGTAGTGCTCCCACTCACTTTCTTGTAAATACAGGCTTCACCGCAAGTCTGTATAAAACTATATGCTTTGATCAACTTATCAAAGTGCATATTCCATCTCCGAGATGCTTGCACCAGTCCATAGATGGATCGCTGGAGCTTGCATATTTTGTTAGTACCTTTAGGATTGACAAAACCTTCTGGTTGCATCATATACAACTCTTCTTTAATAAATCCATTAAGGAATGTAGTTTTGTTTATCCATTTGCCAGATTTCATAAAATGCGGCAATTGCTAACATGATTCGGACAGACTTAAGCATAGATACAAGTGAGAAACTCTCATCATAGTCAACACCTTGAACTTGTCGAAAACCTTTTGCGACAATTCCAGCTTTGTAGATAGTAACACTACTATCAACGTCTGTCTTCCTCTTGAAGATCCATTTAATCTCAATGGCTCGCCGATCTCTGGGCAAGTCAATCAAAGTCCATACTTTGTTCTTATACATGGATCTCATCTCAGATTTCATAGCCTCGAGCCATTTCGCGGAATCTGGGCTCATCATCGCTTCCTCATAGTTTGTAGGTTCATCATGGTCAAGTAACATGACCTCCAGAACATGATTACCGTACCACTCTGGTGCGGATCTCACTCTGGTTTACCTAAGAGGTTCGGTAGTAACTTGATCTGAAGTTACATGATCATCATCATTAGCTTCCTCACTAATTGGTGTAGTAGTCACAGAAACAGATTTATGTGATGAACTACTTTCCAATAAGGGAGCAGGTATAGTTACCTCATCAACTTCTACTTTCCTCCCACTCACTTCTTTCGCGAGAAACTCCTTCTCTAGAAAGGATCCATTCTCAGCAATGAATAACTTGCCTTTGGATCTGTGATAGAAGGTGTACCCAACATTATCTTTTGGGTATCCTATGAAGACGCACTTCTCCTATTTGGGTTTTAGCTTATAAAGTTGAAACTTTTTCACATAAGCATTGCAACCTCAAACTTTAAGAAACGACAACTTTGGTTTCTTGCCAAACCATAGTTCATACGGTGTCGCCTCAATGGATTTAGATGGTGCCCTTTTTAACGTGAATGTAGCTGTCTCTAATGCATAACCCCAAAACGATAGCGGTAAATCTATAAGAGACATCATAGATCACACCATATCAAGTAAAGTATGATTACGATGTTCAGACACACCATTACACTGTGGTGTTCCAGGTGGCGTGAGTAGTGAAACTATTTCACATTGTTTTAACTGAAGGCCAAACTCGTAACTCAAATATTTTACTTCTGCGATCATATCGTAGAAACTTTTTATTTTTGTTACGATGATTCTCCACTTCACTCTGAAATTCTTTGAACTTTTCAAATATTTCAGACTTGTGTTTCATCAAGTAGATATACTCATATCTGCTCAAATCATCTGTGAAGATCAGAAAATAATGATACCTGCCGCGAGCTTCATTATTCATTGGACCATATACATCAATATGCATGATTTCCAACAAATCTGTTGCTTGCTGCATTGTTCCGGAGAACGGAGTCTTAGTCATCTTTCCCATGAGGCATGGTTCGCAAGTCAACTGATTCATAATCAAGTGATTCCAAAAGTCCATCAGCATGGAGTTTCTTCATGCGCTTTACAACAATATGACCTAAACGACAGTGCCACAAATAAGTTGCACTATCATTATTAACTTTTCATCTTTTGGTTTCAATATTATGAATATGTGTATCACTATGATCGAGATCCAACGAACCATTTTCATTGGGTGTGTAACCATATATGTAAACAGAACAACAATTTATTCTCTTACTTAAATGAATAACCGTATTGCAATAAACATGATCAAATCATATTTCATGCTCAACGCAAACACCAAATAACACTTACTAGGTTCAACACTAATCCCGAAAGTATAGGGAGTGTGCGATTATGATCATATCAATCTTGGAACCACTTCCAACACACATTGTTACTTCACCCTTAACTAGTCTCTGTTCATTCTGCAACTACCGTTTCGAGTTACTACTCTTAGCAACTGAACTAGTATCAAATACTGAGGGGTTGCTATAAACACTAGTAAAGTACACATCAATAACATGTATATCAAATATACCTATGTTCACTTTGCCATCCTTCTTATCCGCCAATTACTTGGGGTAGTTCCGCTTCCAGTGACCAATCCCTTTGCAGTAGAAGCACTCAGTTTCAGGCTTAGGTCCAGACTTGGGTTTTTCACTTGAGCAGCAACTTGCTTGCCGTTCTTCTTGAAGTTCCCCTTTCTGCCCTTTGTCCTTTTACTTGAAACTAGTGGTTTTGTTTACCATCAACACTTGATGCTTTTCTTGATTTCTACCTTCGTTGATTTCAGCATCACGAAGAGCTTGGGAATCGTTTCTGTTATCCCTTGCATATTATAGTTCATCACAAAGTTCTACTAATTTGGTGATGGTGACTAGAAAATTCTGTCAATCACTATTTTTTCTGGAAGATTAACTCCCACTTGATTCAAGCGATTGTAGTACCCAGACAATCTGAGCACATGCTCACTGCTTGAGCTATTCTCCTCCATCTTTTAGCTATAGAACTTGTTGGAGACTTCATATCTCTCAACTCGGGTATTTGCTTGAAATATTAATTTCAACTCCTCGAACATCTCATATGGTCCATGACGTTCAAAACGTCTTTGAAATCCCGATTCTAAGCTGTTAAGCATGGTGCACTAAACTATCAAGTAGTCATCATATTGAGCTAGCCAAACGTTCATAACGTCTGCATCTGCTCCTGCAATAGGTTTATCACCTAGCACTGCATCAAGGACATAATTCTTCTATGTAGCAATGAGGATAATCCTCAGATCACGGATCCAATCCGCATCATTGCTACTAACATCTTTCAACTTAGTTTTCTCTAGGAACATATCAAAATAAACACAGGGAAGCAACAACGCGAGTTATTGATCTACAACATAATTTGCAAAATACTATCAGGACTAAGTTCATGATAAATTTAAGTTAAATTTAATCATATTACTTAAGAACTCCCACTTAGAAAGACATCCCTCTAATCTTCTAAGTGATCACGTGATCCAAATCAACTAAACCATAACCGATCATCATGTGAAATGGAGTAGCTTTCAATGGTTAACATCTATATGTTGATCATATCTACTATATGATTCACGCTCGACCTTTCGGTCTCAGTGTTCCGAGGCCATATCTGCATATGCTAGGCTCGCCAAGTTTAACCTGAGTATTCTGCGTGTGCAAAACTGGCTTGCACCCGTTGTAGATGGACGTAGAGCTTATCACACCCGATCATCACGTGGTGTCTGGGCACGACTAACTTTGGCAACGGTGCGTACTCAGGGAGAACACTTTTATCTTGAAATTTAGTGAGGGATCATCTTATAATGCTACCGTCAATCAAAGAAAGATAAGATGCATAAAAGATAAACATCACATGCAATCAATATAAGTGATATGATATGGCCATCATCATCTTGTACTTGTGATCTCCATCTCCAAAGTACCGTCATGATCACCATCGTCACCGGCGCGACACCTTGATCTCCATCGTACCATCATTGTCGTCTCGCCAAACTTATGCTTCCATGACTATCGCTAACGCTTAGTGATAAAGTAAAGCATTACAGCGCGAGTGCATTGCATACAGTAAAACGACAACCATATGGCTCATGCCAGTTGCCGATAACTCAGTTACAAAACATGATCATCTCATACAATAAAATTTAGCATCATGTCTTGACCATATCACATCACAACATGCCCTGCAAAAACAAGTTAGACGTCCTCTACTTTATTGTTGCAAGTTTTACGTGGCTGCTACGGGCTTAGCAAGAACCGTTCTTACCTACGCATCAAAACCACAACGATAGTTTGTCAAGCTGGTGCTGTTTTAACCTTCGCAAGGACAGGGCGTAGCCACACTCAGTTCAACTAAAGTTGGAGAAACTGACACCCTCTAGCCACTTGTGTGCAAAGCACGCCGGTAGAACCAGTCTCGCGTAAGCGTACGTGTAATGTCGGTCCGGGCCGCTTGATCCAATAATACCGCCGAACCAAAGTGTGACATGCTGGTAAGCAGTATGACTTATATCGCCCACAACTCACTTGTGTTCTACTCGTGCATATAACATCAATGCATAAAACCTAGGCTCGGATGCCACTGTTGGGGAACGTAGTAATTTCAAAAAAATTCCTACGCACATGCAAGATCATGGTGATGCATATCAACGAGAGGGGAGAGTGTTGTCCACGTACCCTCGTAGACCGAAAGCGGAAGCGTTATGACAACGCGGTTGATGTAGTCGTACGTCTTCACGGCCCGACCGATCAAGCACCGAACCTACGACACCTTCGAGTTCTAGCACACATTCAGCTCGATGATAATCCCCGGACTCCGATCCAGCAGAATGCCGGGGAAGAGTTCCGTCAGCACGTCGGCGTGGCGACGATCTTGATGTTCTACCGTCGCAGGGCTTCGCCTAAGCACTGCTACAATATTATCCAGGATTATGGTGGAGGGGGGCACCGCACACGGCTAAGATATCAATGATCAATTGTTGTGTCTCTGGGGTGCCCCCTGCCCCCGTATATAAAGGAGCAAGGGGGGAGGTGGCCGGCCTAGGAGGAGGGCGCGCCAAGGGGGGAGTCCTACTCCCACCGGGAGTAGGACTCCTCCTTCCCTTGTTGGAGTAGGAGAGAAGGAAAGAGGGGGAGAGGAACAAGGAAAAGTGGGCTGCACCCCTTGTCCAATTCGGACCAGAGGGGGGCGCGCGCCTTCTTCCTTTTGGCCTCTCTCCTCTATTCCCATATGGCCCAATAAGGCCCATATACTCCCCAGCAAATTCCCGTAACTCTCCGGTACTCCGAAAAATACCCAAATCACTCGGAATCTTTCCGATGTCCGAATATAGTCGTCTAATATATCGATCTTTATGTCTCAACCATTTCGAGACTCCTTGTCATGTCCCCGATCTCATCCGGGACATCGAACTCCTTCGGTATATCAAAACTCATAAACTCATAATATAACTGTCATCGAAACCTTAAGCGTGCGGACCCTACGGGTTCGCGAACAATGTAGACATGACCGAGACAAGTCTCCGGTCAATAACCAATAGCGGAACCTGGATGCTCATATTGGCTCCCACATATTCTACGAAGATCTTTATCGGTCAGACCGCATAACAACATACCTTGTTCCCTTTGTCATCAGTATGTTACTTGCCCAAGATTCGATCGTCGGTATCTCAATACCTAGTTCAATATTGTTACCGGCAAGTCTCTTTACTCATTCCGTAATACATCATCCCGCCACTAACTCATTAGTTGCAATGCTTGCAAGGCTTAAGTGATGTGCAATACCGAGAGGGCCCAGAGATACCTCTCCGACAGTCGGAGTGACAAATCCTAATCTCGAAATACGTCAACCCAACAAGTACCTTTGGAGACACTTGTAGAGCACCTTTATAATCACCCAGTTATGTTGTGACATTTGGTAGCACACAAAGTGTTCCTGCGGTAAACGGGAGTTGCATAATCTCATAGACATAGGAACATGTATAAGTTATGAAGAAAGCAATAGCAACAAACTAAACAATCAAGTGCTAAGCTAATGGAATGGGTCAAGTCAATCACATCATTCTCCTAATGATGTGACCCCGTTAATCAAATGACAACTCATGTCTATGGTTAGGAAACATAACCATCTTTGATCAACGAGCTAGTCAAGTAGAGGCATATTAGTGACCTCTGTTTGTCTATGTATTCACACATGTATTATGTTTCCGGTTAATACAATTCTAGCATGAATAATAAACATTTATCATGATATAAGGAAATAAATAATAACTTTATAATTGCCTCTAGGGCATATTTCCTTCAGTCTCCCACTTGCACTAGAGTTAATAATCTAGTTCACATCGCCATGTGATTTAATACCAATAGTTCACATCACCATGTGATTAACACCCATAGTTCACATCGACATGCGACCAACACCCAAAGGGTTTACTAGAGTCAATAATCTAGTTCACATTGCTATGTGATTAACACCCAAAGAGTACTAAGTTGTGATCATGTTTTGCTTGTGAGAGAAGTTTAGTCAACGGGTCTGCCACATTCAGATCCGTAAGTATTTTGCAAATTTCTATGTCAACAATGTTCTGCACGGAGCTACTTTAGCTAATTGCTCCCACTTTTAATATGTGTCCAGATTGAGACTTTGAGTCATCTGGATTAGTGTCAAAACTTGCATCGACGTAACCCTTTATGACGAACCTTTTGTCACTTCCATAATCGAGAAACATATCCTTATTCCACTAAGGATAATTTTGACCAATGTCTAGTGATCTACTCCTAGATCACTATTGTACTCCGTTGCCAAACTCAGGGCAGGGTATACAATAGGTCTGGTACACAGCATGTCATACTTTATAAAACCTATGGCTGAGGCATAGGGAATGACTTTCATTCTCTCTCTATCTTCTGTCGTGGTTGGGTTTTGAGTCTTACTCAACTTCACACCTTGTAACACAGGCAAGAACTCTTTCTTTGACTGTTCCATTTTGAACTACTTCAAAATCTTGTCAAGGTATGTACTCATTGAAAAACTTATCAAGCGTCTTGATCTATCTCTATAGATCTTGATGCTCAATATGTAAGCATCTTCACCGAGGTTGTTCTTTGAAAAACTCCTTTCAAACATCCCTTTATGCTTTGCAGAATAATTCTACATTATCTCCGATCAACAATATGTCATTCACATATACTTATCAGAAATGTTGTAGTGCTCCCACTCACTTTCTTGTAAATACAGGCTTCACCGCAAGTCTGTATAAAACTATATGCTTTGATCAACTTATCAAAGCGTATATTCCAACTCCGAGATGCTTGCACCAGTCCATAGATGGATCGCTGGAGCTTGCATATTTTGTTAGTACCTTTAGGATTGACAAAACCTTCTGGTTGCATCATATACAACTCTTCTTTAATAAATCCATTAAGGAATGTAGTTTTGTTTATCCATTTGCCAGATTTCATAAATGCGGCAATTGCTAACATGATTCGGACAGACTTAAGCATAGATACGAGTGAGAAACTCTCATCGTAGTCAACACCTTGAACTTGTCGAAAACCTTTTGCGACAATTCTAGCTTTGTAGATAGTAACACTACTATCAACGTCCGTCTTCCTCTTGAAGATCCATTTAATCTCAATGGCTCGCCGATCTTTGGGCAAGTCAATCAAAGCCCATACTTTGATCTTATACATGGATCTCATCTCAGATTTCATAGCCTCAAGCCATTTCGCGGAATCTGGGCTCATCATCGCTTCCTCATAGTTTGTAGGTTCATCATGGTCAAGTAACATGACCTCCAGAACATGATTACCGTACCACTCTGGTGCGGATCTCACTCTGGTTTACCTACGAGGTTCGGTAGTAACTTGATCTGAAGTTACATGATCATCATCATTAGCTTCCTCACTAATTGGTGTAGTAGTCACAGAAACAGATTTCTGTGATGAACTACTTTCCAATAAGGGAGCAGGTACAGTTACCTCATCAACTTCTACTTTCCTCCCACTCACTTCTTTCGAGAGAAACTCCTTCTCTAGAAAGGATCCATTCTCAGCAATGAATAACTTGCCTTTGGATCTGTGATAGAAGGTGTACCCAACATTTTCTTTTGGGTATCCTATGAAGAAGCACTTCTCCGATTTGGGTTTTAGCTTATCAAGTTGAAACTTTTTCACATAAGCATTGCAACCTCAAACTTTAAGAAACGACAACTTTGGTTTCTTGCCAAACCATAGTTCATACGGTGTCGCCTCAACGGATTTAGATGGTGCCCTTTTTAACGTGAATGTAGCTGTCTCTACTGCATAACCTCAAAACGATAGCGGTAAATCTATAAGAGACATCATAGATCGCACCATATCAAGTAAACTATGATTACGATGTTCGGACACACCATTACACTATGGTGTTCCAGGTGGCGTGAGTAGTGAAACTATTTCACATTGTTTTAACTGAAGGCCAAACTCGTAACTCAAATATTTTACTTCTGTGATCATATCGTAGAAACTTTTTATTTTTGTTACGATGATTCTGCACTTCACTCTGAAATTCTTTGAACTTTTCAAATATTTCAGACTTGTGTTTCATCAAGTAGATATACTCATATCTTCTCAAATCATCTGTGAAGATCAGAAAATAATGATACCTGCCGTGAGCTTCAATATTCATTGGACCATATACATCAATATGCATGATTTCCAACAAATCTGTTGCTTGCTGCATTGTTCTGGAGAACGGAGTCTTAGTCATCTTTCCCATGAGGCATGGTTCGCAAGCATCAACTGATTCATAATCAAGTGATACCAAAAGTCCATCAGCATGGAGTTTCTTCATGCGCTTTACACCAATATGACCTAAACGACAGTGCCACAAATAAGTTGCACTATCATTATTAACTTTTCATCTTTTGGTTTCAATATTATGAATATGTGTATCACTACGATTGAGATCCAACAAACATTTTCATTGGGTGTGTAACCATATATGTAAACAGAACAACAATTTATTCTCGTACTTAAATGAATAACCGTATTGCAATAAACATGATCAAATCATATTTCATGCTCAACGCAAACACAAAATAACACTTATTAGGTTCAACACTAATCTCGAAAGTATAGGGAGTCTGCGATGATGATCATATCAATCTTGGAACCACTTCCAACACACATCGTCACTTCACCCTTAACTAGTCTCTGTTCATTCTGCAACTCCCATTTCGAGTTACTACTCTTAGCAACTGAACTAGTATCAAATACTGAGGGGTTGCTATAAACACTAGTAAAGTACACATCAATAACATGTATATCAAATATACCTATGTTCACTTTGCCATCCTTCTTATCCGCCAATTACTTGGGGTAGTTCCGCTTCCAGTGACCAATCCCTTTGCTGTAGAAGCACTCAGTTTCAGGCTTAGGTCCAGACTTGGGTTTTTCAATTGAGCAGCAACTTGCTTGCCGTTCTTCTTGAAGTTCCCCTTTGTGCCCATTGTCCCTTTACTTTAAACTAGTGGTTTTGTTTACCATCAACACTTGATGCTTTTCTTGATTTCTACCTTCGTCGATTTCAGCATCACGAAGAGCTTGGGAATCATTTCTGTTATCCCTTGCATATTATAGTTCATCATGAAGTTCTACTAACTTGGTGATGGTGACTAGAGAATTCTGTCAATCACTATTTTATCTGGAAGATTAACTCCCACTTGATTCAAGCGATTGTAGTACCCAGACAATCTGAGCACATGCTCACTGCTTGAGCTATTCTCCTCCATCTTTTAGCTATAGAACTTGTTGGAGACTTCATATCTCTCAACTCGGGTATTTGCTTGAAATATTAATTTCAACTCCTCGAACATCTCATATGGTCCATGACATTCAAAACGTCTTTGAAATCCTTATTCTAAGCTGTTAAGCATGGTGCACTAAACTATCAAGTAGTCATCATATTGAGCGAGCCAAACGTTCATAACGTCTGCATCTGCTCCTGCAATAGGTTTGTCACCTAGCACTGCATCAAGGACATAATTCTTCTATGCAGCAATGAGGATAATCCTCAGATCACGGATCCAATCCGCATCATTGCTACTAACATCTTTCAACTTAGTTTTCTCTAGGAACATATCAAAATAAACACAGGGAAGCAACAACGCGAGCTATTGATCTACAACATAATTTGCAAAATACTATCAGGACTAAGTTCATGATAAATTTAAGTTCAATTTAATCATATTACTTAAGAACTCCCACTTAGAAAGATATCCCTCTAATCTTCTAAGTGATCACGTGATCCAAATCAACTAAACCATAACCGATCATCACGTGAAATGGAGTAGCTTTCAATGGTGAACATCAATATGTTGATCATATCTACTATATGATTCACGCTCGACCTTTCGGTCTCAGTGTTCCGAGGCCATATCTGCATATGCTAGGCTCGTCAAGTTTAACCTGAGTATTCTGCGTGTGCAAAACTGGCTTGCACCCGTTGTAGATGGACGTAGAGCTTATCACACCCGATCATCACGTGGTGTCTGGGCACGACGAACTTTGGCAATGGTGCATACTCAGGGAGAGCACTTTTATCTTGAAATTTAGTGAGGGATCATCTTATAATGCTACTGTCAATCAAAGAAAGATAAGATGCATAAAAGATAAACATCACATGCAATCAATATAAGTGATATGATATGGCCATCATCATCTTGTACTTGTGATCTCCATCTCCGAAGTACCGTCATGATCACCATCGTCACCGGCACGACACCTTGATCTCCATCGTAGCATCGTTGTCGTCTCTCCAAACTTATGCTTCCATGACTATCGCTAACGCTTAGTGATAAAGTAAAGCATTACAGCGCGATTGCATTGCATACAATAAAGCGACAACCATATGGCTCCTGCCAGTTGCCGATAACTCGGTTACAAAACATGATCATCTCATACAATAAAATTTAGCATCATGTCTTGACCATATCACATCACAACATGCCCTGCAAAAACAAGTTAGACGTCCTCTGCTTTGTTGTTGCAAGTTTTACGTGGCTGCTACGGGCTTAGCAAGAACCGTTCTTACCTACGCATCAAAACCACAACGATAGTTTGTCAAGATGGTGCTGTTTTAACCTTCGCAAGGGCAGGGCGTAGCCACACTCGGTTCAACTAAAGTTGGAGAAACTGACACCCTCCAGCCACCTGTGTGCAAAGCACGTCGGTAGAACTAGTCTCGCGTAAGCGTACGCGTAATGTCGGTCCGGGCTGCTTCATCCAACAATACCGCCGAACCAAAGTGTGACATGCTGGTAAGCAGTATGACTTATATCGCCCACAACTCACTTGTGTTCTACTCGTGCATATAACATCAATGCATAAAACCTAGGCTCGGATGCCACTGTTGGGGAACGTAGTAATTTCAAAAAAATTCCTACGCACACGCAAGATCATGGTGATGCATATCAACGAGAGGGGAGAGTGTTGTCCACGTACCCTCGTAGACCGAAAGTGGAAGCGTTATGACAACACGGTTGATGTAGTCGTATGTCTTCATGGCCCAACCGATCAAGCACCGAAACTATGACACCTCCGAGTTCTAGCACAGGTTCAGCTCGATGATAATCCCCGGACTCCGATCCAGCAGAATGCCGGGGAAGAGTTCCGTCAGCACGACGGCGTGGTGACGATCTTGATGTTCTACCATCGCAGGGCTTCGCCTAAGCACTGCTACAATATTATCCAGGATTATGGTGGAGGGGGGCACCGCACACGGCTAAGATATGAATGATCAATTGTTGTGTCTCTGGGGTGCCCCCTGCCCCCGTATATAAAGGAGCAAGGGGGGGGGGGGGAGGTGGCCGGCCTAGGAGGAGGGCGCGCCAAGGGGGGAGTCCCAATCCCACCGGGAGTAGGACTCCTCCTTCCCTTGTTGGAGTAGGAGAGAAGGAAAGAGGGGGAGAGGAACAAGGAAAAGTGGGCTGCAGCCCTTGTCCAATTCGGACCAGAGGGGGGGGGGCGCCTTCTTCCTTTTGGCCTCTCTCCTCTATTCCCATATGGCCCAATAAGGCCCATATACTCCCCAGCAAATTCCCGTAACTCTCCGGTACTCCGAAAAATACCCGAATCACTCGGAACCTTTCCGATGTCCGAATATAGTCGTCTAATATATCGATCTTTACGTCTCAACCATTTTGAGACTCCTCGTCATGTCCCCGATCTCATCTGGGACATCGAACTCCTTCGGTACATCAAAACTCATAAACTCATAATATAACTGTCATCGGAACCTTAAGCGTGCGGACCCTACGGGTTCGAGAACAATGTAGACATGACCGAGACACGTGTTCGGTCAATAACCAATAGCGGAACCTGGATGCTCATATTGGCTCCCACATATTCTACGAAGATCTTTATCGGTCAGACCGCATAACAACATACGTTGTTCCCTTTGTTATCAGTATGTTACTTGCCCAAGATTCAATCGTCGGTATCTCAATACCTAGTTCAATATCGTTACCGGCAAGTCTCTTTACTCATTCCCTAATACATCATCCCGCAACTAACTCATTAGTTGCAATGCTTGCAAGGCTTAAGTGATGTGCATTACCGAGAGGGCCCAGAGATACGTCTCCGACAGTCGGAGTGACAAATCCTAATCTCAAAATACGTCAACCCAACAAGTACCTTTGGAGACACTTGTAGAGCACCTTTATAATCACCCAGTTACGTTGTGATGTTTGGTAGCACACAAAGTGTTCCTCCGGTAAACGGGAGTTGCATAATCTCATAGTCATAGGAACATGTATAAGTTATGAAGAAAGCAATAGCAACAAACTAAACGATTAAGTGCTAAGCTAATGGAATGGGTCAAGTCAATCACATCATTCTCCTCATGATGTGACCCCGTTAATAAAATGACAACTCATGTCTATGGTTAGGAAACATAACCATCTTTGATCAACGAGCTTGTCAAGTAGAGGCATATTAGTGACCTCTGTTTGTCTATGTATTCACACATGTATTATTGTTGGAAATATGCCCTAGAGGCAATAATAAAAGCATTATTATTATATTTCCTTGTTCATGATAATTGTCTTTATTCATGCTATAATTGTGTTATCCGGAAATCGTAATACATGTGTGAATAACAGACACCAACATGTCCCTAGTGAGCCTCTAGTTGACTAGCTCGTTAATCAACAGATAGTCATGGTTTCCTGACTATGGACACTGGATGTCATTGATAACGAGATCACATCATTGGGAGAATGATGTGATGGACAAGACCCAATCCTAAACATAGCACAAGATCGTATAGTTCGTTTGCTAGAGTTTTCCAATGTCAAAGTATCTTTTCCTTAGACCATGAGATCGTGTAACTCCCGGATACCGTAGGAGTGCTTTGGGTATGCCAAACGTCACAACGTAACTGGGTGACTATAAAGGTAGACTACGGGTATCTCCGAAAGTGTCTGTTGGGTGACATGGATCAAGACTGGGATTTGTCACTCCGTATGACGGAGAGGTATCACTGGGCCCACTCGGTAATGCATCATCATAATGAGCTCAGAGTGACCAAGTGTCTGGTCACGGGATCATGCATTACGGTACGAGTAAAGTGACTTGCCGGTAACGAGATTGAACGAGGTATTGGGATACCGACGATCGAATCTCGGGCAAGTAACATATCGATAGACAAAGGGAATAGCGTACGGGATTGATTGAATCCTCGACATCGTGGTTCATCCGATGAGATCATCGTGGAGCATGTGGGAGCCAACATGGGTATCCAGATCCCGCTGTTGGTTATTGACCGGAGAGTCGTCTCGGTCATGTCTGCTTGTCTCCCGAACCCGTAGGGTCTACACACTTAAGGTTCGGTGACGCTAGGGTTATGAAGATATGTATATGCAGAAACCCGAATGTTGTTCGGAGTCCCGGATGAGATCCCGGACGTCACGAGGAGTTCCGGAATGGTCCGGAGGTAAAGAATTATATATAGGAAGTGCTATTTCGGGCATCGGGACAAGTTTCGGGGTTATCGGTATTGTACCGGGACCACCGGAAGGGTCCCGGGGGTCCACCGGGTGGGGCCACCTGTCCCGGGGGGCCACATGGGCTGTAGGGGGTGCGCCTTGGCCTAGATGGGCCAAGGGCACCAGCCCCTATAGGCCCATGCGCCTAGGGTTTCCACCATGGAGGAGTCCATGTGGTGGAAGGCACCCCTAGGTGCCTTGGGGGGGAGGGAAACCTCCCCTTGGCCGCCGCCCCCCCTAGTAGATCTCATCTACTAGGGCCGGCGCCCCCCCTGGCACCCCTATATATAGTGGGGGGAGAGGAGGGATTTCACACCAGCCCCTGGCGCCTCCATCTCCCCCCGTTACGTCTCTCCCTCGTAGTCTCGGCGAAGCCCTGCTGCTGTGACGCCCTGCATCCACCACCACGCCGTCGTGCTGCTGGATCTTCATCAACCTCTCCTCCCCCTTGCTGGATCAAGAAGGAGGAGACGTCTCCCGTCCCGTACGTGTGTTGAACGCGGAGGTGCCGTCCGTTCGGCGCTGGTCATCGGTGATTTGGATCACGTCGAGTACGACTACATCATCACCGTTCTTTTGAACGCTTCCGTGCGCGATCTACAAAGGTATGTAGATGCATCTAATCACTCGTTGCTAGATGAACTCCTAGATGATCTTGGTGAAACGAGTAGGAAAATTTTTGTTTTCTGCAACGTTCCCCAACAGTGGCATCATGAGCTAGGTCTATGCGTAGTTCTTCTTGCGCGAGTAGAACACAATTTGTTGTGGGCGTAGATTTGTCAACTTTCTTGCCGTTACTAGTCCTTTCTTGCTTCAGCGGTATTGTGGGATGAAGCGGCCCGGACCAACCTTACACGTACGCTTACGTGAGACCGGTTCCACCGACTAACATGCACTAGTTGCATAAGGTGGCTGGCGGGTGTCTGTCTCTCTCACTTTAGTTGGAGCGGAATCGATGAACAGGGTCCTTATGAAGGGTAAATAGAAGTTGACAAATCACGTTGTGGCTTTAACGTAGGTAAGAAAACGTTCTTGCTAGAACCCTAATTCAGCCACGTAAAACTTGCAACAACAATTAGAGGACGTCTAACTTGTTTTTGCAGCAAGTGGTTTGTGATATGATATGGCCAAAGTTGTGATGAATGATGAATGATCTATATGTGATGTATGAGATGTTCATGCTATTGTAATAGGATTCACGACTTGCATGTCGATGAGTATGACAACCGGCAGGAGCCATAGGAGTTGTC
Organism: Triticum aestivum; assembly: GCF_018294505.1. NCBI lineage: Eukaryota > Viridiplantae > Streptophyta > Magnoliopsida > Poales > Poaceae > Triticum > Triticum aestivum. Next base: position 100,020,449 of record NC_057809.1, read on the forward strand.
TTTATTCTTTTTATGACCTGCGTGTCATCGAGAAACGCCATGTAAATTACTTTACTTTATTGCTAAACGCGTTAGCCATAGTAGTAGAAGTAATAGTTGGCGAGCAACTTCATGGAGACACGATGATGGAGATCATGATGATGGAGATCATGGTGTCAAGCCGGTGACAAGATGATCATGGAGCCCCAAGATGGAGATCAAAGGAGCTATGTGATATTGGCCATATCATGTCACGTTTATTATTTGATTGCATGTGATGTTTATCATGTTTTGCATCTTGTTTACTTAGAACGACGGTAGTAAATAAGATGATCCCTCACAATAAATTCAAGAAGTGTTCCCCCTAACTGTGCACCGTTGCGACAGTTCGCTGTTTCAAAACACCACGTGATGATCGGGTGTTTTATTCAGACGTTCACATACAACGGGTGTAAGACAGATTTACACATGCAAACACTTAGGTTGACTTGACGAGCCTAGCATGTACAGACATGGCCTCGGAACACAGAAGACCGAAAGGTCGAGCATGAGTCGTATAGAAGATACGATCAACATGAAGATGTTCACCGACGTTGACTAGTCCGTCTCACGTGATGATCGGACACGGTCTAGTTAACTCGGATCATGTAATACTTAGATGACTGGAGGGATGTCTAATCTAAGTGGGAGTTCATTAATAATTTGATTAGTTGAACTTAATTATCATGAACTTAGTCTAAATATTTTACAATATGTCTTGTAGATTAAATGGCCAACGTAGTCCTCAACTTCAACGCGTTCCTAGAGAAAACCAAGCTGAAAGACGATGGCAGCAACTATACGGACTGGGTCCGGAACCTGAGGATCATCCTCATAGCTGCCAAGAAAGATTATGTCCTACAAGCACCGCTTGGTGACGCACCCGTTCTCCCTGCAGAACAAGATGTTATGAACGCTTGGCAGGCACGTTCCGATGACTACTCCCTCGTTCAGTGCGGCATGCTTTACAGCCTAGAGCCGGGGCTCCAAAAGCGTTTTGAGAGACATGGAGCATATGAGATGTTCGAAGAGCTGAAAATGGTTTTCCAAGCTCATGCCCGGGTCGAGAGATATGAAGTCTCCGACAAATTCTTCAGCTGTAAGATGGAGGAAAACAGTTCTGTCAGTGAGCACATACTCACTATGTCTGGGTTGCATAACCGCTTGACTCAGCTGGGAGTTAATCTCCCGGATGATGCGGTCATTGACAGAATCCTCCAGTCGCTTCCACCAAGCTACAAGAGCTTTGTGATGAACTTCAATATGCAGGGGATGGAAAAGACCATTCCTGAAGTATTTGCTATGCTGAAATCAGCAGAGGTAGAAGTCAGGAAGGAACATCAAGTGTTGATGGTCAATAAAACCACTAAGTTCAAGAAAGGCAAGGGTAAAAAGAACTTCAAGAAGGACGGCAAGGAGGTTGCCGCGCCCGGCAAGCAAGCTGCCGGGAAGAAGCCAAAGAATGGACCCAAGCCCGAGACTGAGTGCTTTTATTGCAAGGGAAGCGGTCACTGGAAGCGGAACTGCCCTAAGTACTTAGCGGATAAGAAGGCCGGCAAAACAAAAGGTATATGTGATATACATGTAATTGATGTGTACCTTACTAGTGCCCGTAGTAGCTCCTGGGTATTTGATACCGGTGCAGTTGCTCACATTTGTAACTCAAAGCAGGGGCTGCGGAATAAGCGGAAACTGGCAAAGGACGAGGTGACGATGCGCGTCGGGAATGGTTCCAAGGTCAATGTGATCGCCGTCGGCACGCTACCTCTGCATCTCCCTTCGGGATTAGTTTTAAACCTTAATAATTGTTATTTAGTGCCAGCTTTGAGCATGAACATTGTATCGGGATCTCGTTTAATTCGAGATGGCTACTCTTTTAAATCTGAGAATAATGGTTGTTCCATTTTTATGAGAGATATGTTTTATGGTCATGCTCCTATGGTGAATGGTTTATTCTTTATGAATCTCGAACGTGATGCTACACATGTTCATAATGTGAGTACCAAAAGAAGTAAGGTTGATAATGATAGTCCCACATACCTGTGGCACTGCCGCCTTGGTCACATAGGTGTCAAACGCATGAAGAAGCTCCATGCTGATGGACTTTTAGAGTCTCTTGATTATGAATCATTTGACACATGCGAACCATGCCTTATGGGTAAAATGACCAAGACTCCGTTCTCAGGAACAATGGAGCGAGCAACCGACTTATTGGAAATCATACATACTGATGTGTGCGGTCCAATGAGTGTTGAGGCTCGCGGTGGCTATCGTTATGTTCTCACCCTCACTGATGATTTAAGTAGGTATGGGTATATCTACTTAATGAAACACAAGTCTGAAACCTTTGAAAAGTTCAAGGAATTTCAGAGTGAGGTTGAAAATCAACGTGACAGGAAAATCAAGTTTCTACGATCAGATCGTGGAGGAGAATACTTGAGTCACGAGTTTGGCACACACTTAAGAAAATGTGGAATAGTTTCACAACTCACGCCGCCTGGAACACCTCAGCGTAATGGTGTGTCCGAACGTCGTAATCGCACTCTATTAGATATGGTGCGATCTATGATGTCTCTTACCGATTTACCGCTATCCTTTTGGGGCTATGCTTTAGAGACTGCCGCATTCACTTTAAATAGGGCTCCGTCGAAATCCGTTGAGACGACACCGTATGAATTATGGTTTGGGAAGAAACCTAAGCTGTCGTTTCTAAAAGTTTGGGGATGCGATGCTTATGTCAAGAAACTTCAACCTGAAAAGCTCGAACCCAAGTCGGAAAAATGCGTCTTCATAGGATACCCAAAAGAAACTATTGGGTACACCTTCTACCTCAGATCCGAAGGCAAGATCTTTGTTGCCAAGAATGGGTCCTTTCTGGAGAAAGAGTTTCTCTCGAAAGAAGTAAGTGGGAGGAAAGTAGAGCTTGATGAAGTATTACCTCTTGAACCGGAAAATGGCGCAACTCAAGAAAATGTTCCTGAGGTGCCTGCACCGACTAGAGAGGAAGTTAATGACAATGATCAAGATACTTCTGATCAAGCCCCTACTGAAATTCGAAGGTCCACAAGGACACGTTCCGCACCAGAGTGGTACGGCAACCCTGTCTTGGAAATCATGCTGTTAGACAACGGTGAACCTTCGAACTATGAAGAAGCGATGGCGGGCCCGGATTCCGACAAATGGCTAGAAGCCATGAAATCCGAGATAGGATCCATGTATGAAAACAAAGTATGGACTTTGACTGACTTGCCCGTTGAGCGGCGAGCCATAGAAAATAAATGGATCTTTAAGAGGAAGACAGACGCGGATGGTAATGTGACCATCTATAAAGCTCGGCTTGTCGCTAAGGGTTATCGACAAGTTCAAGGGGTTGACTACGATGAGACTTTCTCACCGGTAGCGAAGCTGAAGTCCGTCCGAATCATGTTAGCAATTGCCGCATTCTATGATTACGAAATATGGCAAATGGACGTCAAAACGGCATTCCTTAATGGTTTCCTTAAGGAAGAATTGTATATGATGCAGCCGGAAGGTTTTGTCGATCCTAAGAATGCTGACAAAGTGTGCAAGCTCCAACGCTCGATTTATGGGCTGGTGCAAGCATCTCGGAGTTGGAACATTCGCTTTGATGAGATGATCAAAGCGTTTGGGTTTACACAGACTTATGGAGAAGCCTGCGTTTACAAGAAAGTGAGTGGGAGCTCTGTAGCATTTCTCATATTATATGTAGATGACATACTTTTGATGGGAAATGATATAGAACTCTTGGACAGCATCAAGGCCTACTTGAATAAAAGTTTTTCAATGAAGGACCTTGGAGAAGCTGCTTATATATTAGGCATCAAAATCTATAGAGATAGATCGAGACGCCTCATAGGTCTTTCACAAAGCACATACCTTGATAAGATATTGAAGAAGTTCAATATGGATCAATCCAAGAAGGGGTTCTTGCCTGTGTTACAAGGTATGAAATTGAGCTCAGCTCAATGTCCGACCACGGCAGAAGATATAGAAGAGATGAGCGTCATCCCCTATGCCTCAGCCATAGGTTCTATTATGTATGCCATGCTGTGTACCAGACCTGATGTTAACCTTGCCGTCAGTTTGGTAGGAAGGTACCAAAGTAATCCCGGCAAGGAACACTGGACAGCGGTCAAGAATATCCTGAAGTACCTGAAAAGGACTAAGGAAATGTTTCTCGTTTATGGAGGTGACGAAGAGCTCGTCGTAAAGGGTTACGTCGACGCTAGCTTCGACACAGATCTGGATGACTCTAAGTCACAAACCGGATACGTGTATATTTTGAATGGTGGGGCAGTAAGCTGGTGCAGTTGCAAGCAAAGCGTCGTGGCGGGATCTACATGTGAAGCGGAGTACATGGCAGCCTCGGAGGCAGCACATGAAGCAATATGGGTGAAGGAGTTCATCACCGACCTAGGAGTCATACCCAATGCGTCGGGGCCGATCAAGCTCTTCTGTGACAACACTGGAGCTATTGCACTTGCCAAGGAGCCCAGGTTTCACAAGAAGACAAGGCACATCAAGCGTCGCTTCAACTCCATTCGTGAAAATGTTCAAGATGGAGACATAGAGATTTGTAAAGTACATACGGACCTGAATATAGCAGATCCGTTGACTAAACCTCTCCCTAGAGCAAAACATGATCAACACCAGAATTCCATGGGTGTTCGATTCATCACAATGTAACTAGATTATTGACTCTAGTGCAAGTGGGAGACTGTTGGAAATATGCCCTAGAGGCAATAATAAAAGCATTATTATTATATTTCCTTGTTCATGATAATTGTCTTTATTCATGCTATAATTGTGTTATCCGGAAATCGTAATACATGTGTGAATAACAGACACCAACATGTCCCTAGTGAGCCTCTAGTTGACTAGCTCGTTGATCAACAGATAGTCATGGTTTCCTGACTATGGACACTGGATGTCATTGATAACGAGATCACATCATTGGGAGAATGATGTGATGGACAAGACCCAATCCTAAACATAGCACAAGATCGTATAGTTCGTTTGCTAGAGTTTTCCAATGTCAAAGTATCTTTTCCTTAGACCATGAGATCGTGTAACTCCCGGATACCGTAGGAGTGCTTTGGGTATGCCAAACGTCACAACGTAACTGGGTGACTATAAAGGTAGACTACGGGTATCTCCGAAAGTGTCTGTTGGGTGACATGGATCAAGACTGGGATTTGTCACTCCGTATGACGGAGAGGTATCACTGGGCCCACTCGGTAATGCATCATCATAATGAGCTCAGAGTGACCAAGTGTCTGGTCACGGGATCATGCATTACGGTACGAGTAAAGTGACTTGCCGGTAACGAGATTGAACGAGGTATTGGGATACCGACGATCGAATCTCGGGCAAGTAACATATCGATAGACAAAGGGAATAGCGTACGGGATTGATTAAATCCTCGACATCGTGGTTCATCCGATGAGATCATCGTGGAGCATGTGGGAGCCAACATGGGTATCCAGATCCCGCTGTTGGTTATTGACCGGAGAGTCGTCTCGGTCATGTCTGCTTGTCTCCCGAACCCGTAGGGTCTACACACTTAAGGTTCGGTGACGCTAGGGTTATGAAGATATGTATATGCAGAAACCCGAATGTTCTTCGGAGTCCCGGATGAGATCCCGGACGTCACGAGGAGTTCCGGAATGGTCCGGAGGTAAAGAATTATATATAGGAAGTGCTATTTCGGGCATCGGGACAAGTTTCGGGGTTATCGGTATTGTACCGGGACCACCGGAAGGGTCCCGGGGGTCCACCGGGTGGGGCCACCTGTCCCGGGGGGCCACATGGGCTGTAGGGGGTGCGCCTTGGCCTAGATGGGCCAAGGGCACCAGCCCCTATAGGCCCATGCGCCTAGGGTTTCCACCAAGGAGGAGTCCTAGTGGTGGAAGGCACCCCTAGGTGCCTTGGGG
>NC_057809.1:100026556-100036777 GCF_018294505.1 Triticum aestivum
TCTCATCTACTAGGGCCGGCGCCCCCCTGGCACCCCTATATATAGTGGGGGGGGGGGGAGAGGAGGGATTTCATACCAGCCCCTGGCGCCTCCATCCCCCCCGTTACGTCTCTCCCTCGTAGTCTCGGCGAAGCCCTGCTGCTGTGACGCCCTGCATCCACCACCACGCCGTCGTGCTGCTGGATCTTCATCAACCTCTCCTCCCCCTTGCTGGATCAATAAGGAGGAGACGTCTCCCGTCCCGTACGTGTGTTGAACGCGGAGGTGCCGTCCGTTCGGCGCTGGTCATCGGTAATTTGGATCACGTCGAGTACGACTACATCATCACCGTTCTTTTGAACGCTTCCGTGCGCGATCTACAAAGGTATGTAGATGCATCTAATCACTCGTTGCTAGATGAACTCCTAGATGATCTTGGTGAAACGAGTAGGAAAATTTTTGTTTTCTGCAACGTTCCCCAACAATTATGTTTCCGGTTAATACAATTCTAGCATGAATAATAAACATTTATCATGATATAAGGAAATAAATAATAACTTTATAATTGCCTCTAGGGCATATTTCCTTCAGTCTCCCACTTGCACTAGAGTTAATAATCTAGTTGACATCGCCATGTGATTTAATACCAATAGTTCACATCACCATGTGATTAACACCCATAGTTCACATCGACATGCGACCAACACCCAAAGGGTTTACTAGAGTCAATAATCTAGTTCACATTGCAATGTGATTAACACCCAAAGAGTACTAAGTTGTGATCATGTTTTGCTTGTGAGAGAAGTTTAGTCAACGGGTCTGCCATATTCAGATCCGTAAGTATTTTGCAAATTTCTATGTCAACAATGTTCTGCACGGAGCTACTTTAGCTAATTGCTCCCACTTTCAATATGTGTCCAGATTGAGACTTTGAGTCATATGGATTAGTGTCAAAACTTGCATCGACGTAACCCTTTATGACGAACCTTTTGTCACCTCCATAATCGAGAAACATATCCTTATTCCACTAAGGATAATTTTGACCAATGTCTAGTGATCTACTCCTAGATCACTATTGTACTCCCTTGCCAAACTCAGGGCAGGGTATACAATAGGTCTGGTACACAGCATGTCATACTTTATAGAACCTATGGCTGAGGCATAGGGAATGCCTTTTATTCTCTCTCTATCTTCTGTTGTGGTCGGGTTTTGAGTCTTACTCAACTTCACACCTTGTAACACAGGCAAGAACTCTTTCTTTGACTGTTCCATTTTGAACTACTTCAAAATCTTGTCAAGGTATGTACTCATTGAAAAACTTATCAAGCGTCTTGATCTATCTCTATAGATCTTGATGCTCAATATGTAAGCATCTTCACTGAGGTCTTTCTTTGAAAAACTCCTTTCAAACATTCCTTTATGCTTTGCAGAATAATTCTACATTATCTCCGTTCTTTGTTTCTATGTACAGAAAATGCCTTCTGTCCTTTGTACGTTTTGGTTTTTCCTTTTTCTTTGTTTGTTTTCCTGTTTCTTTTTCCTTTTTCTTTAATGTGTGAACTCGTTTCAAGTCGGTGTTTTTTTTCAAAATTGACGAACTTTTTTCAAACACGATGAACTTTTTTTCAAATTCGATAAACTTTTTTCAAACTCGATGACCTTTTTCAAATGCGATGAACTTTTTCCAAAATTGACAAACTTTTTTCAAACCTGGTGAACTTTTTTTCAAATTCGATGAACTTTTTTCAAATTCGATGAGCTTTTTTCAAATTCGATGAACTTTTCAAATGCGATGAACTTTTTCCAAATTTGTTGAACTTTTTCAAATGTGATGAACTTTTTTTTCAATTTCGATGAAAGTATTTCAAATTTGATGAACCTTTTCGAAATTCGATGAACCTTTTTCAAATTCGATGAATGTTTTTTTAAAAAATCAAAGATTTTTTTTCAAATCCGCTGAATTGTTTTGAAAAGCGATGAACTTTTTTCTGATTCGGTGAACTTTTTCTAATTATGACAAACTTTTCTCAAATTTGATGAACTTTTCTTATAATTGATGAACTTTTTTGAAGATTCGTTGAACTTTCTTCAATTTTGATGAACTTAAAAAAACCAAAGAACTTTCATCCCTTTTTCTTAAAAAAATTTCCTTAATTTTTTTTGAAAAGTGCACGTATTCAGCAAAAAAAGTAAATAAAAAGGCCAAATAAATCGTTACGGAAAAAGAGAGAAAAAGAAGAAAACAAATGGTTGAAATAATAAAAGAAGGCAAGCGAACATTTCTACTCAGGTCGTTGGATAGCGTAGTGGTTCATGCACCCCTGTGCGAAGGGAGAGTTCTCTAGTTCGAGTCCCGCCTCACGCACATCTTTTTTATTTTGTTTCTAACGGGAAGAAGCGATCGACTGGTTTGCTGAGAGCGAAGGTTTTTTGGGCCGGCCCACTAGAGGTCTCCTTCAGGCGCCAGGGAGCTGTTCGGGCGCTTAACGCGCCAAATAGGAGCTCTCGGGGCGCGCGCCTTCTTCCTTTTGGCCTCTCTCCTCTATTCCCGTATGGCCCAATAAGGCCCATATACTCCCCGGCGAATTCCCGTAACTCTCCGGTACTCCAAAAAATACCCGAATCACTCGGAACCTTTCTGATGTCCGAATATAGTCGTCCAATATATCGATCTTTACGTCTCGACCATTTCGAGACTCCTCGTCATGTCCCCGATCTCATCCGGGACTCCGAACTCCTTCGGTACATCAAAACTCATAAACTCATAATATAACTGTCATCGAAACCTTAAGCGTGCGGACCCTACGGGTTCAAGAACAATGTAGACATGATCGAGACACGTCTCCGGTCAATAACCAATAGCGGAACCTGGATGCTCATATTGGCTCCCACATATTCTACGAAGATCTTTATCGGTCAGACCGCATAACAACATACGTTGTTCCCTTTGTCATTGGTATGTTACTTGCCCGAGATTCGATCGTCGGTATCTCAATACCTAGTTCAATCTCGTTACCGGCAAGTGTCTTTACTCGTTCCGTAATACATCATCCCGCAACTAACTCATTAGTTGCAATGCTTGCAAGGCTTAAGTGATGTGCATTACCGAGAGGGCCTAGAGATACCTCTCCGACAGTTGGAGTGACAAATCCTAATCTCGAAATACGTCAACCCAACAAGTACCTTCAGAGACACCTGTAGAGCACCTTTATAATCACCCAGTTACGTTGTGACGTTTGGTAGCACACAAAGTGTTCCTCTGGTAAACGGGAGTTGCATAATCTCATAGTCATAGGAACATGTATAAGTTATGAAGAAAGCAATAGCAACAAACTAAATGATCAAGTGCTAAGCTAATGGAATGAGTCAAGTCAATAACATCATTCTCCTAATGATGTGATCCCGTTAATCAAATGACAACTCATGTCTATGGTTAGGAAACATAACCATCTTTGATCAACGAGCTAGTCAAGTAGAGGCATACTAGTGACCTCTGTTTGTCTATGTATTCACACATGTATTATGTTTCTGGTTAATACAATTCTAGCATGAATAATAAACATTTATAATGATATAAGGAAATAAATAATAACTTTATAATTGCCTCTAGGGCATATTTCCTTCACCAACAGTCCGACCAAAGTATATAGTCCGGCTGTCCGAGGACCCCCTAATCCAGGACTCCCTCAGTACCCCCTGAACTAGGCTTAAATGACGATTAGTCCGGCGCGTAGATTGTCTTCGGCATTGCAAGGCGGGTTCCTTCTCTGAATACTCCATAGAAGATTTTGAACACAAGGATTGTGTCCGGCCCTCTAAAATGAAATCCGCATACCATCGTAGAGAGTATAATATTCCGCAACTCTAATCTGCTGACAACTTTTCATAACGTGACATCCTGCCGTGGTCCGGTCATTATGAACCGTTTTTCCTAGCCTGCCACTACACGCGTTGCGAGGCGGTTTTATTGGCACGTCTTGTCGAAGCAGAGATCGTGTTCCCCTTATCACGGGATTTTCATCAATACGGGTGTGGGTAACCCAATCATGCTTGTGAGTATGACTCCTCGATTTTAGGCAAGTTCCAAACGGCCACGCGGAGGACGCTTGGTATTTGGCCTTTTTATAAAGGGGCCAAGGCCTGTCATTTTCTTCTCGCGCTCCATCCTTCCCTTCCCCCACCTTGAGTTCCAACAGCCAAGGCTCAGGCTCGGTGGATGGCCTCCTCTGTCACAGAGGAGGACATCAAGAAGCTAAGGGAAGCTAGGTATCTGACCGCCGAAATCTTGCACAGGCTCCTTGCTCAAGGGCAGGTCATCCCCACTCCCGAACCCAAGAGAATGTCGTATTTGTTTCCCACTTCCTCCGAGGGCTAGGCTTTAGTCTTGTCCCTTTGTTAGAGGGCTTATGTTCTATTACATGCTCGATTTCCACGATCTAGCTCCAGATTCCATCCTTCACATCTTGTCGTTTATCTTCGTGTGTGAGGCCTTCCTCCGCATCACCCCACACTTCGGCATATGGCTCAAGACCTTCAGTTTGAAGCCGAAGACGATCAACGGGAGACACACAAAATGCGGAGGTGCCATAATAGGCAAAGGCGCCGATGCTCTATGTCCAAAGGGTTCCTTCCTGGAGGTGTCCAACTTATGCCAGCGGGAGTGGTTTTACATCACAGCTCCCCGAAGTACGAAGTGGGCAGCTGCCCCCGCCTTCACCTCGGGCCCCCCGCCGCAACTGGCGTCATGGGTCAACAAGGGGCTGGACTGGGGGCCAGTTAATGACGTGCTGACATTGCAAAGTCGCATCCGAGATCTCCTCAAGAGGGATGTCAATCTTGTCAAGGTAATGCAAGTTATGCTAGTTCGTCGGGTCCTGCCATGCCAACGTCGATGTCTCCGTATGTGGGAGTTCAACCCGGAAGGAACGTGAACTATTCAACAATTCTTTGGCGTGACACTCGAAGAGATGTATGGATTGTTCTTCGGATCACGAGTCAAGTGTCCGGACACCACCGAGGATGCGGTTCTCAACTGCAACCGTCTAGATACCCACATAAGTAATTCTGCAGCCGAACATGTTGTCTTTTTATTTGTCACAACATCATTCTGAAAAAATCGCTCTCGGCCATGACTGGATAAGAAAGGCGGAGATGATCAGGTGTTCGCCCCAGCTACCTCTTGAGCACTTGCGTTGGTTTTCCCTTGAAGAGGAAAGGGTGATGCAGCAGAGTAGCGTAAGTATTTCCCTCAGTTTTTGAGAACCAAGGTATCAATCCAGTAGGAGGCCACGCACGAGTCCCTCATACCTACACAAACAAATAAATCTTCGCAACCAACGCGATAAGGGGTTGTCAATCCCTACACGGTCACTTACGAGAGTGAGATCTGATAGATATGATAAGATAATATTTTTGGTATTTTTATGATAAAGATGCAAAGTAAAATAAAAGGCAAAGGAAATAACTAAGTATTAGAAGATTAATATGATGGAAGATAGACCCGGGGGCCATAGGTTTCACTAGTGGCTTCTCTCGAGAGCATAAGTATTCACGGCGGGTAAACAAATTACTGTTGAGCAATTGACAGAATTGAGCATAGTTATGAGAATATCTAGGTATGCTCATGTATATAGGCATCACGTCCGAGACAAGTAGACCGATTCCTGCCTGCATCTACTACTATTACTCCACACATCGACCGCTATCCAGCATGCATCTAGGGTATTAAGTTCAAGAGAACAGAGTAATGCTTTAAGCAAGATGACATGATGTAGAGGGATAAACTCATGCAATATGAAATAAACCCCATCTTGTTATCCTCGATGGCAACAATACAATACGTGCCTTGCTACCCCTACTGTCACTGGGAAAGGACACCGCAAGATTGAACCCGAAGCTAAGCACTTCTCCCATTGCAAGAAAGATCAATCTAGTAGGCCAAACCAAACTGATAATTCGAAGAGACTTGCAAAGATAACCAATCATACATAAAAGAATTCAGAGAAGATTCAAATATTGTTTATAGATAAACTTGATCATAAACCCACAATTCATCGGTTTCAGAGAAGATTCAAATATTGTTTGTAGATAAACTTGATCATAAACCCACAATTCATCGGTTTCAACAAACACACCGCAAAAGAAGATTACATCGAATAGATCTCCACAAGAGAGGGGGAGAACTTTGTATTGAGATCCAAAAAGAGAGAAGAAGCCATCTAGCTAATAACTATGGACCCGTAGGTCTGAGGTAAACTACTCACACTTCATCGGAAGGGCTATGGTGTTGATGTAGAAGCCCTCCGTGATCGATGCCCCTCCGGCGGAGCTCCGGAACAGGCCCCAATATGGGATCTCGTGGATACAGAAAGTTACGGCGGTGGAATTAGGGTTTTGGCTCTGTATCTGATAGTTTGGTGGTACGTAGGTATATATAAGAGGAATGAGTACATCGGTGGAGCAACAGGGGGCCCACGAGGGTGGAGGACGCGCCCCCTACCTCGTGGCCTCCTGGTTGATGTCTTGACGTAGGGTCCAAGTCCTCTGGATCATGTTCATTTCGAAAATCACGTTCCCGAAGGTTTCATTCCGTTTGGACTCCGTTTGATATTCTTTTTCTACGAAACCCTAAAATAGGCAAAAAAAAACAACAATTCTGGGCTGGGCCTCCGATTAATAGGTTAGTCCCAAAAATAATATAAAAGTGTATAATAAATCCCAATAATGTCCAAAACAGAATATAATATAGCATGGAACAATAAAAAATTATAGATACGTTGGAGACGTATCAAGCATCCCCAAGCTTAATTCCTGCTCGACCTCGAGTAGGTAAATGATAAAAAACAGAATTTTTGATGTGGAATGCTACTTGGCATAATTTCAATGTAATTCTCTTTATTGCGGCATGACTATTCAGATCCAAAAGATGAAGACAAAAGTTTAATATTGACATAGAAATAATAATACTTCAAGCATACTAACTAAGCAATTATCTCTCTTCAAAATAACATGGCCAAAGAAAGTTATCCCTACAAAACCATATAGTTTGGCTATGCTCCATCTTCACCACACAAAGTATTCAAATCATTCACAACCCCGATGACAAGCCAAGCAATTGTTTCATACTTTTAATGTTCTCAAACTTTTTCAATTTTCACGCAATACATGAGCGTGAGCCATGGACATAGCACTATAGGTGGAATAGAATGGTGGTTGTGGAGGAGACAAAAAGGGAGAAGATAGTCTCACATCAACTAGGCGTATCAACGGGCTATGGAGATGCCCATCAATAGATATCAATGTGAGTGAGTAGGGATTGCCATGCAACGGATGCACTAGAGCTATAAATATATGAAAGCTCAACAAAAAGAAACTAAGTGGGTGTGCATCCAACTTGCTTGCTCACGAAGACCTAGGGCATTTTGAGCAAGCCCATCGTTGGAATATACAAGCCAAGTTCTATAATGAAAAATTCCCACTAGTATATGAAAGTGATAACATAGGAGACTCTCTATTATGAAGATCATGGTGCTACTTTGAAGCACAACTGTGGAAAAAGGATAGTAGTATTGCCCCTTTTTTTGGGCCTTCTTTTTTTTTCTTTGGCCTTTCTCCTCTTTTTTCATTTGGGACAATACTCTATGAATGATGATCATCACACTTCTATTTATTTACAACTCAATGATTACAACTCGATACTAGAACAAAATATGACTCTATATGAATGCCTCCGGCGGTGTACCGGAATAGCAATGATGCATGAGTGACTTATATGAAAGAATTATGAACGGTGGCTCTGCCACAACTAAAATGTCAACTACATGATCATGCAAAGCAATATGACAATGATGGAGCGTGTCTTGATAAACGGAACGGTGGAAAGTTGCATGGCAATATATATCTCGGAATGGCTATGGAAATGCCATGATAGGTAGGTATGGTGGCTGTTTTGAGGAAGGTATATGGTGGTTGTATGATACCGGCGAAAAGTGCACGGTGTTGGAGAGGCTAGCAATGGTGGAAGGGTGAGAGTGCATATAATCCATGGACTCAACATTAGTCATAAAGAACTGACATACTTATTGCAAAAATCTATTAGTTATCGAAGCAAAGTACTACGCGCATGCTCCTAGGGGGATAGATTGGTAGGAAAAGACCATCGCTCGTCCTTGACCGCCACTCATAAGGAGGACAATCAATAAATACATCATGCTCCGGCTTCTTAACATAACGGTTCACCATACGTGGATGCTATGGGAATCACAAACTTCAACACAAGCATTTCTCAAATTCACAACTACTCAACTAGCATGGCTCTAATATCACCATCTCCATATCTCAAAACAATTATCAAGTTTCAAACTTCTCATAGTATTCAACACACTCATAAGAAAATTTTATTTATTTAATCTTGAATGCCTCAAATAATTAAAGCAAATTACCATGCTGTTTTGTAGGACTCTCAAAATAATCTAAGTGAGGCATGAGACACCAATGGTTTTTATAAAACAAATCCACCGACGTGCTCTAAAATATATAAGTGAAGCACTAGAGCAAAAACTATATAACTCAAAAGATATAAGTGAAGCACATAGAGTATTCTAATAATTTTCGAATCATGTGTGTCTCTCTCAAAAAGGTGTGTGCAGCAAGGATGATTGTGGAAAATGAAAAAAAATAAAGACTCAAATAATACAATACGCTCCAATAAAAACACATGTCATGTGGTAAATAAAAATATAGCTCCAAGTAAAGTTACCGATAGAAGTAGACAAAAGAGGGGATGCCTTCCATGGCATCCCCAAGCTTTGGCTTTTATGTGTCCTTAGATTATCTTGGGGGTGCCATGGGCATCCCCAAGCTTAGGATCTTGCCACTCCTTGTTCCATAATCCATCAAATCTTTATCCAAAACTTGAAAACTTCACAACACAAAACTCAAAGTAGAAAATCTTGTGAGCTCTGTTAGCGAAAGAAAACAAAACACCACTTCAATGTAGTGTAATGAACTCATTATTTATTTATATTGGTGTTAAACCTACTGTATTCCAACTTCTCTATGATTTATAAACTATTTTACTAACCATAGATTCATCAAAATAAGCAAACAACACACGAAAAACAGAATCTGTCAAAAACAGAACAGTCTGTAGTAATCTGTAGCTAACGCAAGATCTGGAACCCCAAAAATTCTAAAATAAATTTCTGGACGTGAGGAATTTATATATTAATCATCTTAAAAAAGAATTAACTAAATAGAGCTTTCAAAATAAAAATGGCAGCAGTTCTCGTGAGCGCCAAAGTTTCTGTTTTTTACAGCAGGATTAACAAGACTTTCCCCAAGTCTCCCCAATGGTTCTACTTGGCATAAACACTAATTAAACACAAAACACACAACCAAAACAGAGGCTAGATAAATTATTTATTACTAAACAGGAGAAAAAAAATCAAGAAATAAAAATAAAATTGGGTTGCCTCCCAACAAGCGCTATCGTTTAACGCCCCTAGCTAGGCATAAAAAGCAAGGATAGATCTAGGTATTGCCATCTTTGGTTTTAGGGATTGTAACATCCCAAATTTCCTATTTGGAATGTTTTACAATTATAGCTAAGCATCCTATGCATCCGGTTTGAATTGAATGCCATTTGAAGTTTCAGAGAATTTTGAGTTTTGAATTTAAAATTCAAACTTTGGCATGTGGGAAACATTTCAAAAACTAAGCCTGATAAATACTTGATCAAAAGTATGAGAGGAGCAAACATGACACTCCAAAAACATCAGAGGAAACAATGCCAAAGGATTTGGATTCAAATCTGAATTTTATTTGAATTTGAAAAAAATGGATTTTTATAAAGTTTGGATTTTGCCTTTGGAAAAATGTTCAAATGAAAGGGGTTATTCCCCTGATCATTTTGGTATATATACCCTATATAAAATATTTATAGATAATGTTTTATTTTTGTTTTTGTTTTATTTAAAAAAATAAAGAAAAACCCCCCGGGGCGCCAGCCAGGCCACCCCAGGCCCAGCCAGCGCCGCACCCCTCCCCTCCCCGCCTGGCCCAAGCCAGCCTGCCCACTCGGCCAACAGGCCAGCCGAGCCAGGCCAGCCCAGCTCCACCCGACCCCCTCGCCCCTCTCTCCCTCTCGCTGACCCGTGGGACCCGCCCCGTCTTCCCCAACCCCTCGCCCACGCCACGACCTCGCCGGAGATCGACCGGATCCCGAAGGATCCGGGATCCCCC
>NC_057809.1:100036894-100044352 GCF_018294505.1 Triticum aestivum
AAACCCGAGCCGCCGCCGCCGCCATTTTACTCGCCGCCGACGCCCTAGTCCTCCCCGACCACCCCCAACACCACCGAACCCCTCCCCGACCTCGTCCGCATCTCCCCGACGAGTCGCCGGAGCTTGCCGACGCCCGGACGCCCCGACGCACTCTCGCCGCCGCCGCCGCCGTCGCCGGAGTCCGGTAAGTCACCGGCATCGCCCTCCCCCGTCCGATCCTAGATCTAGGGCTAGGATTAGAAACCCCGAAGGGTTAGGTTTTATTCATAAAACCGGCCGGTTCCGATCGGTTTAGTTTTAGTTTAGGTTTCTATTTTTAGGCCGGTTCGTTTAGTTTAAACCTAGGCCCATTTAGACTAAGTTACGCCTAGTGCACAGTATAGGCCCATTAGGCCTTTCTCTTTTTAGTTTGAATTTTCTGTTTTAGCCGAATAGTTTCTGTTTTCAAAAATGTATATCTTTTATTCTGTTTAATATTTTTAGATGATTCTTTTTTTGTTGGATTGCAAATTTTCTATAGTTTCTGTAGAATATATATTTAGCTATGTTAAAAATAATTAAAATGGCTTTATTTTAGTTTTAGTCAGAATAGTAAATCTGCTATAACTTTAGTTAGAAAAATTATTTTTTTGCATGATTCCTTTTGACCCAACTTTATTTTGTCATTGCCAAACCCTAGAAATTAACTTTGGTATTTTAGGATTAATAAATAATTAGTTTAAAGCAGAATCCTATTAATCCTAATTAATTAAC
Source organism: Triticum aestivum (assembly GCF_018294505.1). Classification (NCBI taxonomy): domain Eukaryota; kingdom Viridiplantae; phylum Streptophyta; class Magnoliopsida; order Poales; family Poaceae; genus Triticum; species Triticum aestivum. Next base: position 100,037,648 of record NC_057809.1, read on the forward strand.
TAGTTCCTGTTTTCCTATTAAATTAATTAGTAAATTAATTTATTTTTAACTTGTGATTAGTTATTCTAGGTTAGTTTCTGTCATCCTAATAGTTGAACTTTTATTTATAATTAATAAAAGTTTTTTTAAATTTTTTTCTTAATAGAAATTGGATTAGACCTAAAATGAGTTTTATAATAGCTTTTTAATTAATTCTTTTTTGCTCCTAGTTGCTTAGTGAAACCTTTTCTGTTAAGTTAACTTAAAACCATGATTAGGTTATATTAAGGAATTTTTATTATATAAAAACTAATTTTTTTTGCTATGGTTGAAGTAGGGAAACTTTGAGTGATTTTTCTTTGAGTTTTCCTTTGGATTTGGTTTTGGTTGCTTTGTTGTGTTAGGTTACTTTTGTTATGTTGTGTTATGTGATCCTATTGTTTTGCTTATTGTGTTCATTGTTTGTCTCGGTAGAGTTTCCGGAGTGCGAAGCTTGCTACTACGACTCTTTAACTTACGAGGATCATCAGCAAGGCAAGTCTTGATCATGTTATTTCTATACCTATGTTTTTGTGCATTAGAATTGTCACCACTCCACCACGCATGCAGTAGTGAAATCTTGAAGTCATTAAACTTGAGTAGTATCACGTGGTAGGATGAACCAATCCCCTTGTTACCATGACCCCGGGACGAAGTAGTTTATTTTGCTATGCTCGTAGACGGGTTTTGGGTTGAGTGAAATTCATAAGCAAGATGTGAGAGTCAATGATGATGACAACCCCATGAACTACAATGATCAAGAAGGACTTCGGAAAATCACTACTGGGTGGAGGACGGTTGACGGGCACCCTGGAGCACCTAGTGGTGGCCGGGATGCATGGAGAAGCGCCATGACATCCTGCGGAAAGCTTCACCCAGCCACGAAGAGAAGGATGGATGCCCCATGACCGGAAGCTTACCTGTGCAGCCGCAAGCCATTATGGGCTCTGGCTGGGTTGACCCTAGTAGTGACGCTGGCTGGACGGTACTACGAGATGTAGAAGAACGGTAGGATTGGATGGGTACCGGCAGTAGCCAGAAGAACTCTTCGGAAGACCCTGTTTCATTCGTCCCGTCTTCAAACACCATGAAGTGCGAAGACTTTAAAAGGAGGGAATGATTCTTGCGGGGAAAGTGCGCAAACCTCTGCAGAGTTTAAAGATCTAATCGATTAGCCGTGTCCCCGGTTACGGACATTTGAGCCTCTGGAACTTGGAAGTATTCGGAATTCTCAACACTGAAACTAATGAATTAATTTGAGGGGTTTATGACTTAATAATTGGGAACGAGATATTGGTTGGCGGAACCATCTCAATAACTACCAACAATTTGTAGTAATTTGCAAACAAGTCCACTGTAGTAGGATAAAATTGGCTTTACGCAAAATGATGAAACTTAGAGCTCCACAGCCAAAATGCATATAGTGTAGTAACTTTATTATTGTTATTCTTCATGACTTGCCAGCTTATTCCAAAAGCTGACCTACATGGCTGCAACGTCTTATGTTGCAGAGGTATATTCCGATCAGGAGTGAGGCTACGCTCCGCGCTTGGCGATTGCCCTTTGGAGTCGGATGGACTCGCTTTACCTTCGACGCTTCCGCAGCATTAGTAGTTTATTTCTCATGAGTTGGCCTTGAGCCGAATTTATTCCCTTGTAATAAAGACTCTATATGAGAATCGTGTAATAAAATTCAGGTGTGATTGAACTCTGATTACTTTATCGATGTACTGTGAGTACCAGCATGATCTTGGGATGGTACAGACACAGAGATTTGACCGATTTTGGCTCAGGTCGCTACAGAGATGGTATCAGAGCACACGCTGACCGTAGGATCGTAACCCCTAGGATCGGAAAGCCATTAGCAGAGACCATTTACTTTAAATCCTTTTCATTCTGAAAATTCTCCCCTGTTCTATTCTGACTCTTCTCCCCTTTGCAACATTCTAGATGGCCGCCGAGTTCACCCCAGTTTTGCTACCGGAGTTTTGCCAGCCCGATGAGACGATGCCCTTCGGCAGGAAGCTGGTCCAGATGGTAAAGAAGCTGAAGATAGCCCTGCCCTCGATCACCGGGAAGCCAACCAATGCACTTCCGACGGACACCCGCTACAGGATTGAAGTGCATATCCCAGGGAGAACCTTTGGAGGACACACGGAGCCTATCAACTTTGAGTTCACCGAGTTCAACTGGATCATCGGAAGGGACGTGGCGATCTATCGAGCACTTGGACATCTCCGAGAGGAGTACAGGGCCGAGCTCGATCACTCAGACCTCGCCATGGTTTCTCGCAGGGCAAGGAATGGAGATATCATCCGTACCATTGAGGACGATTCCACTCTCTCGTACATCCAGGACTTGGAGTGTCTTCTCAGGAAACGAGAGATTCAGACTCGCCATAACTCGAAGACACACCGGAAGCTTTTGTTCCGCGAACTGGAACTGGAGGAGAAGGCACGCGCAGACTTCCTCGGCCTTGAGGAAGAAATCACGGACTTCATGGAGATAGTCGACGACCTGAAGATGAAGCTTGCCGCGATAGAGGAAAAGATGGACTTGGGAGAGGACCTTTATCCGAGTGGAGATGAAGGACCCCTCGTGAGCAATGATCAGGATTTTGAAGGGAGTACCACTGAAGGAAACCCCAAGAGGAGGCGCCACTGATGAAGATTTTTTTTAGTCGACCACCATGTTATCTTTTACTTTTTCGACGATCAGTTAGGCCGATGTTTTTCCTTCGATTAGTCATGAGCTTTTGTAATCGAGATTGAACCATGTTTGAATGGAATGAATAAATGATTGGTGTGTTATATGATTGTGCATTCATATGGGTAGTGTTATTCCTCATAGACCATTGTTCTATTCTAATTTCTCATCCACTCCAAAACACCAGATGCCTCCGAGACGTGACACTGGTTTCCCGCCGGAGCTCACCCAGCTGCTCCAGCAGCAGAATGCACTGATGCAGCTCCTTATTCAGAATCAGAACAACACCGCCAACAATCCACCGCCACCACCCACTGTGGACAACTTGACTCGATTTCTGAGGTTGAATCCGCCAGTGTTCTCTAGTAGCACTGAGCCAATTGTGGCTGATGATTGGCTCCGCAAAGTCGGAAGAGAGCTAGTCACCGTTGGATGCACTGATGCTGAGAAGGTGCGCTTTGCCGCACATCAACTTGATGGATCTGCAGCTTCTTGGTGGGAGAACTACACCGCCACTTATCCCATTGGTGCTATCACATGGGATCAGTTCCAGCAGGCCTTCCGCACTGCTCATGTCTCAGCTGGAGCCATGAGTCTGAAGAAGCGTGAGTTCCGCAACTTACGCCAGGGGAACCGTACTGTGGCACAGTACGTGGATGAATTCAGCAAGCTTGCTCGCTATGCCCCTGATGATGTGGCCACAGATGCCGCCAAACAGGAGAAGTTCCTCGAGGGACTCAATGATGAACTGAGCATGCAGCTCATTGTGGCTACCTTCAACAACTACCAGGAGCTGGTAGACAAGGCCACCATTCTTGAAGGCAAGCAGCAGCAGATAGAAAGCCGCAAGCGGAAGTACAGCCAGGGGAAACACAACTCCGGAGCTCAGCAGAAGCCCCGTTATGCACCATACTCAGGAGGGCACACCCATCATAACCATGGAGGTCATAACCATGGAGGAAATGGGAACAACCGTCACCAGGACAACAAGTCAGGCAATGGCAATCAGCATCGTTCTGCCCCGGCTCCGAAGGATCTGAGCCACATCACCTGTTTCAAGTGCCAGAAGACAGGGCACTACGCCACCGACTGCCCGGAGGCCAAGCAGAGGAATGGAAATGGCAATGGAGGCTCAGCGAAGAAGCCCAATCCGTTCCCTCGTGCTCAGGTGAATCACATCGATGTGGAGGACGTCTATGATCAGCCAGACACTGTGGTTGGTAAGTTTTTATTGAATTCACGTTCAGTATTGGTACTCTTTGATTCTGGTGCAACGCATTCATTCATATCAAGGGTAGTTGTGGAAAAGTACGGGTTGCCCACTAAAACCCTTAGAATCCCCCTTCGCGTCAGTTCTGCAGGAGGAGAAATGATGGCAGGCTTAGGCTGTCATGCAACCCTCAACATCGGGAACCATAAATTTCCCGCAGACCTCATAGTGTTGGAAACCCAGACCTTGGATGTAATCCTAGGCATGGATTGGTTGACGAAGTTTGAAGGGAACATAGACTGTGCCCGCAAGTCGATTCTGCTCACCACCCCGGAACAGAAGAGGATCAAGTATGTAGCCAGGCATAGCCAGATGAAGAATCAGGTGCATTCCCTCACGGGAGTTGTTCAGGAGGAAGTGCCAGTAGTGCAAGACTTTCCCGATGTGTTTCCGGAGGAATTACCAGGAATGCCACCGGACAGGGACATTGAATTTCTGATCGAGTTGTTGCCCGGCACAGCCCCAATATCCAAGAGACCTTATCGGATGCCACCGAACGATTTGAAGGAGATCAAGAACCAAATTAATGAGCTGTTGGAGAAGGGATATATTCGGCCAAGCTCATCACCTTGGGGAGCCCCAGTTCTTTTGGTAGAGAAGAAGGATGGAACCTTGAGAATGGTTGTTGATTATCGTTCGTTGAACGACGTGACCATCAAGAACAAGTACCCTCTACCGATGATTAATGATCTATTTGATCAGCTAGTTGGAGCCAAGGTATTCTCCAAGATCGATCTTCGATCAGGGTATCATCAGTTGAAGATCCGTGAAAAGGATATACCCAAAACATCATTCACTACCAGGTATGGTTTATATGAGTATACCGTCATGTCGTTTGGATTGACTAATGCTCCTGCATACTTCATGAATTTGATGAACAAGGTATTTATGGAATATCTGGACAAGTTTGTCGTGGTGTTCATCGATGATATACTGATTTTCTCCAAGAGCGAGGAAGAGCATAAGGAACATTTGCGTCTAGTTCTGGAGAAACTTCGAGAACATCAGTTGTATGCCAAGTTCAGTAAATGTGAATTCTGGCTGAAGGAAGTCGGATTCCTCGGACATGTTATTTCAGGAGAAGGAATAGCAGTTGACCCCACCAAGGTTGTATCAGTCACCGATTGGCAGTCACCCACCACAGTCAAGGAGATCCGCAGTTTTCTCGGACTCGCAGGATATTATCGGAGGTTTATTGAGAATTTCTCGAAGATTGCCAAGCCCATGACTGAGCTATTGAAGAAGGAAGCCAAGTATGTTTGGACCGAGGCTTGTGAAGCCAGTTTTCAGGAACTGAAGAAACGTTTGGTTACAGCCCCAGTACTGATTTTGCCGGACATACACAAGGATTACCAGGTATATTGTGACGCTTCTCGTCAGGGACTCGGAGGAGTACTCATGCAGGAAGGAAAAGTTGTAGCTTATACCTCCAGACAGCTACGACCACACGAGCTGAATTATGCCACACATGATTTGGAGTTAGCAGCCGTAGTGCATGCACTCAAGACCTGGAGACATTTCCTCATCGGAAACCGTTGTGATGTTTACACAGATCACAAGAGCTTGAAGTATATTTTCACACAGAAGGAATTGAATCTCAGGCAGAGGAGATGGCTAGAATTGATAAAGGACTATGACATGAGATTGCATTACCACCCCGGTAAAGCTAATGTTGTAGCAGATGCTTTGAGTCGTAAGAGTTATGTGAATACTCTTACAGCAGGAGGATTACCCCAGGAGTTAGTCGATGACCTCAGAGATCTCCGACTGGAGATAGTTCCGAGAGGATTTGTGGCAACTCTGGAAGTACAGTCCACTTTGGCCGAAAGGATTCGTGAAGCCCAGAAGTCGGACAAGGGAATTGATGAGATAAAGCAAAAGATGGAGGAAGGAAAAGCTAAAGGATTCCGTAAGGATGAACACGGAACTATATGGTTTGAGGATCGTATTTATGTGCCCAATGATCCCGAACTCAGGAAGCTAATTCTTCAGGAGGCTCATGATTCACCGTACTCGATTCACCCCGGCAACACCAAGATGTACCTGGATTTGAAGCAAAGTTTCTGGTGGACAGGTATGAAGAAGGAAATTGCCGAGTATGTAGCCGTATGCGATGTTTGTCAACGAGTGAAGGCAGAACATCAGAAGCCAGCAGGGTTACTTCAACCTTTGCCGATTCCCGATTGGAAATGGGAGAACCTTGGTATGGATTTCATCACAGGATTACCCAGGACCCGTTCAGGTTATGATTCCATCTGGGTAGTGGTTGATCGTTTGACCAAGGTAGCTCACTTCATTCCCGTGAAGACTACCTATACCAGTGCTAAGTTGGCCAAGATATACATGACCAGGATCGTATGTCTGCATGGAGTTCCGAGGAAAATCGTGTCTGATAGAGGAACACAGTTTACCTCAAAGTTTTGGAAGCAGTTGCATGAAACTTTGGGTACAAGGCTGGAATTCAGTACAGCTTTTCATCCGCAGACAGATGGACAGACCGAGAGAGTCAACCAGATTCTGGAGGACATGTTGAGAGCTTGCGTGCTAGACTATGGGTCTAGCTGGGATGATAATTTGCCATACGCAGAGTTCTCGTACAACAACAGTTATCAATCCAGTTTGAAGATGGCCCCTTTCGAAGCTCTATACGGAAGGAGGTGCAGAACACCATTGCTGTGGGATAGTGTTGGAGATCGATCACTTTTCGGTTC